>NC_134576.1:111300010-111387510 GCF_050947875.1 Dermacentor variabilis
TAATTGCCAGGAGACCAAAGAGCCTCTACTGATGCCCATACAAACAACCCACAAGTGAGTGAACAGGACCTGCCACTTTATTGGCAGAAGAAAAGCAGTGCACCTTCTCGTACAAGATGATAAATAAAATGTGCATGTCGAGATGCGCTGAGAAGCTCACTTACGTCGTCGTATATGGCGGTCTGATAACGAGCAACAATCAGCAGTGCAAGCAAATCGGACAGTACCCCACCTGTTTGCGTCGACAGTCGCCGTAACTTGCATTGCGAAGCAATCGGGTGACGCAGGCATCTGCTGCCGCCGCCAGCAGAGCGACATGGACTACCCGCCATTTTACCGTTACCTCCTTTCCGACCTGCACGTTTCTTTTTGTTCTTTCGCGTGGCCCTAATGTGTAACTCGCACTCGGTGCCTCACAATCTCAGTATGGGTATGGTCGGTTTTGTGGGCATCACCATTTTGCAGCCACTTTTGCAGAGGCCTTTCCACTCATGTGGCTATCAACCTCATACACTTCGGATGATGTAATCACGTATGAAAGTAGCCATTGACACCCAATCATGGCCGATGAAGGCCACAAGCAAAATTTGCACACGGCAGCAGCCGGAAAGGACGTAATGGGGAGCACCAATCACAGTGTGTGTAAGTTCGTAGTCTATGTGGCTGCGCTGACTGCAGGAGCAGGTGCTTGCCTCGAGAGACTGTTTCCCAGTGCAACCGACCAGGCTCCCACATATGGGAAACGTAACACGGTGTCGAGTACCAAGTCGGACAGCAGCGAAACATGATTGCGCAATAAATCACTTCAATGTAGCTTGCACAAAAACACAGGCTGTCGAGCATGAATAGCAATTAATGAACAAGACTAAGAATTAAATATGGGAATGAGAAAGCTTCCATTCAAGAAAGAAGCCACTCTACCTTGAAAGCACTGAAAATAAAAAAAAACATTAAGAAAAGTTTAATGCTACAGAGTACACAGCGCAAATGTTAATGCAAGACACGCGCCAGTGCCACATCAGCTAGTTCAGGAGAGGAATTGCACATGGCAACGTGCACTAGAAAATACTGCTGCACATAAGTTATGCTACTAGACAGTGACTGGTATTAAGTATGAGCAAAGAATTGGTTGACCTTTAATGTTTGGATGAGGTAGAGGAATGATCTTTAACAAGAATGTGGAAAGAAAAAGCTCGCATTCATTGAAAAAAAATTATACTTCGCACAAATGGTATTTGACAAGGCCAGGAACCTCATTAAGGAAGGGCAAGCTGACGGAGCTCTTTTGGCCGCGTCTGTGCTTGTTCAGAGGTTGCAGATAGAGCTGAAGACACAGAATTTTTGTTGTTGAGGTACCCGGATGACTCGGGCAATATGATGGCAGAGGCTCTTTTCACTCTTGACACAGTCGTCTGAAGACTTGATATCTCATCCAAATACTTCTGAAACGACTTCTTTGTTCATGGTGTAAACCTTGTGAATTCGGCTCCAGCCACTTCATAATGGTGCAGATGGGGGCTCCCGTGATGACCAATGTGTGCTTAGCACAGACTCTGTTGGGGCGGCACAGTGACACATGAGATACAGCAGAGATTATCCAAACTCATGTAGTGTTTTCTTTTATGTTCGAACCAATTATGCTGAACTGTAAATACGAACAGACATGCATATTACCTGCTACAAACAAATTACATGTATCTCAAGACTAGCAAGCCAATACCGCATATATCAAGCATATTTATTTCTGAACCAGGTCTTGTTTACCTTGTAGTAGCAGCCAAAGTCTACACAATGACCTTGTTGTAGCAGGCAGCCGCTTCTATTTAGTGCGTGGAGTGTGTTGCTTTATATTGGTACCGTCCTCATTACTGCATGTCTAAAACAGAAATTTTGGCTGCATCAGAAATTGAATAAGCACAATTTGGCAATATGAAATGCGAAAAGGTGTTACATACACATTGTAATGGTTTGTGACTACAGAACACATGCAAATGTACACTGTTTGTTCTAGGGTGCTTAGCAGCATGTAAATAAATTTTGCTACTCTCCATAATAATTGATGTCTGCCTTATTACAACGCATGTCAACAGCTTAAGTATTATTAAGATTACAAATGAGAACATTTGTGCGCCCATTTATATACTAGAAGAAATCACACTGCTGGTTTCACATGCAAATGCATGAAAGACATGAAGCTATTAGAAATGATGCATTCTTTTTCTACATGAACGTGATGCACCGCTTCACTACTACAAAAATAAATGTCCTCAGGTAAACCAAACTGAACTGGAAGAACATTTGGAACCAACATGTACGAAATATGAGTGAATTATCATGTGTGCAACTGTTTGATACATTAAATTCAGTACTTTAGCTTCAGTTTATCAAAGGGTTATTCGGTTCTGTGGACAAAAGAACTTGCAGGCGGACTCGAAAAAACAAATACATTGATAAGGCTACTCTGTCACCCATGGCTACGGCTACAACGAAATAAAATATGTAACGCGCCTTCCGATATCGCTTTCTCTTTCGTGAATTCGCAGCTAAAAGTTTGTTTCGAAAACATCAACGGAGGGCCCTGACTGCCCACACGGGATGCAGCATCTAGTTCGTTAACTTGTCTCCGCCTGTAAGTTAACGAGAGCAATATTACATAAGGATTCAGGCAGCAATATTAAACGACTCAACGGTACTGCTGTCCTCAGTCACAGAATACGGTTCCCGCTTCGTTGCAGATGCATGGCTCACGACCGAAACGTAGCTTTCCGTCTTGCATGTCTGCTTGCAAACTCGTCACTTCACCCCAAGTTAAATAACGGGAGACATAGAAGCCCAATAAGCTAGTTTTAGCAACAAAGAAGCAACGAGTCTGTGTTCGAACGAATGAATCTGTGCTGCCATGCACCAGAAAATACCAGTAAAAATTTTAAATCCAGGCCAGAGGTCACGTGGAAGATCCATGATGCTGAACGCTATTTTCGTTTAAAATGACAAAAAACAGTAAACTTATTAATGAACAGTACAGTATCTAATTAGCAATAAGAATTTTATGGCCTATTTTATGTAATAAACATGCTTCGGTAATTGTAGCAGGAAGATTGTAAGAAAAAATTGCGCTTGTTAAGGCGCCTCTAGCAGGAGATATTGAAACTAACTCGGGCATCCCTTGAGTGTTTCTACTATGCTTGTTTTATAAGCAGCGGGGCGCGGTCGATCTCTTTGCCCTCTTTGGCCATTTCTTGAACTTGAAAGTGTGCGGGGCCTGATAGAGCCGTCTGCATTTCGCGCCGACCGCGCCGAACACGTCAGCACGGAGCGCCCTCTCTCGTCGCCATAGCTTCTCACCGCCAGTACAAAATGGCCGCTTCTCACGAAAACGTGGTGGGCCTCCCTGGTTCCGTCATCGAGATATTTTTGGACGCCGTACAGCAGCATCCCTGCGTCTATGACACAAACGGCTGGGAGCTGATCCGCTTATTCGCCGGCCTCTTGACAGGTGCGTCGATGTTTACATACTCATACTTTGTCTACATACTCAGAAGTGTATTCTTCTCCGAACCTGGTATGCAATCACCGTTTGTTGTTATGCCTTGCTTTTCCTATTTCAGTTGAAGAGTGCCTCAAACTGTGGAAGCGGCTGAGAGACGCCTACACACGTGAATTGAAGGCGATTGAGCAGACAAAAAGGAGCGGCAGCGGCTGTTTCTCGGCGGGCGTGAGATTTGGCTGAGTCGATGGCCTTTTAAAGAAATTGCGGCCGTTCGAGAAAGTGAGTTGTGCATTTTCAGAGTTCTGCGACAACATTCATTGCTGCTTAGTGTTTTGTGGACTTTGATGACTGTATTCCATAATCATACGTTTGTTCTTTTTCTTCAATACTGGTCCTTTTCTCTATGTTTACCGAAATTCGAAAACGACATTCTTAAGGCCAGTTACCCACTGACGAAGCAAGATCTCGAGTGAAAAAAACTGCCCCGCAGGGCTCGAACGAACCTTTCCGCGGAATTCCTCCGGTAGCGTGTCAGCCGTCGTCTGCTACGGCAGGGCCAGCATGGGCGGCGCCACCGTCGAAGACGCGCCGAGCGGAGGAGGAGGGAAATGCTTGGCGCTACTTTTGGAGATTCAGGGATTTTAAATGGATGGAGGGATGTTATGAGCGTCCTCTTTGGAATGGAGCGGTGGGTTGCCCCACCAAGCTCTTGCTATTAGACTGTCGAATGTCCTACCTAGGTTAAAAAAACAAATAGAGATAAAAATTAATATGAACTCGCACAACCAAATTTTCTGACTACCTATTGAAAACTGATTTTGTACGTCTCCGTTTTCTGTCGTTTCCCTACTTCCACTAATCTTCCAATCGCCTCTTACTAATCTCTATTGCGGACATGTTTACTTTTCCCCAGCTGTCCCTGAACCCAAGGGCTTCAAGGAGGCCACTGGTGTCTAAATCTACCGCTGGGCAGACTTCTTCACATTCTAATAAAACATGCTCCGTGGTTTCCCTAAATTTAACGCAGCAAAAAAACATTTGAGATGTCAGCGCCACCTGTCGCTACAGTTCGGAGATAGCCGCAACGACGGCATAACACTTCTCAGATCCGAAGATCTCTCAGGCCAACTAAAACTAAAAAACGCGCTCTGCTTAGCATACGCTATTCTTTACTAAAACTAGTTTTAGTTTATCGTAAGTTACACCATTGCGTACGCAATAAAATAGCGGGTCGTCACTGCGCATGCGCAGAACGCTAAACGACTGATAGTGTATAGCGTACCCAAATAGACAGCTTTAGTTTAGCGTACGCAACTATAGCGTACGCTATACGCTATAATAGACATTTACAGGTGCGTAGAGGCGTTGCGTACGTAGAGCTTCTACGTGTGAACAGTGCGCATGCGTAGAACGTAGCGGGGGCGCGCGCGTCTCACGGACGTACGTGAGATTAAATTCTTTGCGTGCGTTTCTCGCGCACGTAGACAGCTTCGCGCGGGAGTTCCACAAGATCACGAACAAGCGATAGCGGGCCGCGCGCGCGCAGGCGGCTCGCATCGAAACACGGGGACACGATTGAATTGGCTACCCCGTGTTCACATTTTCCGATAGATGGAGCTACGGGGTCTCTCTTGGCGTGCGTCGCGTACATGTAGCTGAAAGCGTTTCAGATGGCGTGCACGTAAGGTGCGTAGGCTTTTCACGTTTGCGTACGTGAAGCCTCTACGTACGTGTAACTAAAACTGTGTAATATAGCGTACGCTAAGCAACGCACGTTTTCTGCAATTTTAGTTGGCCGACGATATCTTCGGAAAAGTGGAAAGTTGGGCTAGTTGGTGAGGGATCATCATACCTTGCTGGTGAAGCAGCGCACTGACACGGACGCAGTGAAGACAAACAGGAAAAAGACGACACTCGCAGCAGTGTCCGAGTGTCGTCTTTTTCCTGTTTGTCTTCACTGTGTCCGTGTCAGTGCGCTGCTTCACCAGCAAGGTATGATGATATCTTCGGATCTCTGAGGCCATATGCCGTCGTTGCGGCTATTTCACGCCTCTAGCAATAGGTGGCGCTGACATTTCGAACGTTTCTTTCGTTAGGCTTCGACTCGTTCGAAACGAGAAGCGATCTCCAAAACACCACGAAACTACCCATAATACTCTGTCGTCGAAGCGGCCTGAGACTAAGCGAAAGCCGTTTACACAGCCATTTGCTACGAACGAAGTGCATTTTACAAAAGCAACGCCAAATTCAATTCGAAGTGGGCAGCCGGGACCGCTGCCATGTTTCCCGCAAGCTCCGCAAACCCCGCAAAAACTCTTAACTCGTTTGCGTTGCATACGCCCGCTATACCCGCTATATCGTTTAGCGTTCAGCGCATGCGCAGTGACGACCCGTTATTTTTTAATAGACAGCTATATAGCGTACGCTATACCATTGCGTACGCTAAAATATAGCGGGTCGTCAGTGCGCATGCGCTGAACGCTAAACGATATAGCGGGTATAGCGGGCGTACGCAACGCAAACGAGTTAGCGTTAGCGTTTTTGCGGGATTTGCGGAGTTTGCGGAAAACATGGCGGCGGTCCCGGCTGCCCGCTTCGAAATGAGTTTGGCGTTGCTTTTGTAAAATGCACTTCGTTCGCAGTAAATGATTGTGCAAACGGCTTTCGCTTAGTCTCAGGCCGCTTCGACGATAGAGTATTATGGATAACCTCGTGGTGTTTTTGAGATCGCTTCTCGTTTCGAATAAGTCGAAGACTAACGAAAGAAACGTTCGAGATGTCAGCGCCACCTATCGCTACGGGCGCGGAATAGCCGCAACGATGGTATATGGTCTCTGAGATCCAAAAATATCGCCGGCCAACTAAAATTGTAGAAAACGTGCGCTGCTTAGCGTACGCTACATTAGACAGTTTTAGTATAGCGTACGCTATACCATTGCGTACGCTAAAAAATAGCGGATCGTCACTGCGCATGCGCTGAACGCTAAACGAAATAGCGGGTATAGCGGGTGTACGCAACGCAAACGAGTTAGCGTTAGCGTTTTTGCGGGGTTTGCGGAGCTTGCGGGAAACATGGCGGCGGTCCCGGCTGCCCACTTCGAATTGAATTTGTCGTTGCTTTCGTAAAATGCACTTCGTTCGTAGAAAATGACTGTGTAAACGGCTGACTGTGTAAACGGCATGTTTTTGTGGCTTTAAAACCGCCTGACCGGCTCGGTCTGGGGTTCTGTGCGTGAGTAACAAAAAAGACCCAAAAAGACGTCATTTGAAAGAGTGAGTTTAGTAGCGTAGCAGCAGTGCGTCGAGTAATGTTGAAGGAGGTAAGATGGCGACAAGGAGTCTGGGGTGCAATGCATAGGGTAGCTGGAAAGCAGCGGCATGGTTTTTCAAGGGATTAAGTTTCTGGTTGCTGGTGAGAATTGGGTAGTATTTACTGAGAACGTTGTTCAGGTTTGGGAGTGCGTTTGAGAATTTAGTAGTAAGAAGAGCCGTTGTGGTTTTTGTGATCCTCGGGCGGGGCTTGAGGACCTCGGCTCGATCAAGTTTGGTTGCAGCGTTGTAGGCTTTTTGAAGGTCGTTGTTTGGATGGTTCCTGTTTGATAGGGTTTCTTTAAGGCGATCGAGTCTATTTATGTAGTGTTGGTTTTCAACACAAATGTGACGTAGACGTGTGGCTTGACCTTTAAAGATGCCTTGTTTTCAATGTGTGGAATGGTGGATCGAATATTCTAGGTACTGTTGTTTGTCTAAAGGTTTCCTATACAGCGTTGTTTTTAGCGCCCCATTATCAATGTATATTGTTGTGTCCAGAAAATGTATGCGCTCTGTTGAAGATTCTGATGTGAATTTTATTGTTGGATGAAGAGAGCTTAGAAATGCTACATATTTGTATAGACTGTCGTGACCATGTCCCTCGAATATGAATATGTATTGTGAATAGTTATAAGTATCATTTTTAAAGGGAATGACCATAACTACCCATGTACTATGAGCGGGAAACCACAGCACGTTTGTAAAACGACAGAGCGCCATGTATGCGCTTTTCTTTAACGTGACCCGTTCCTCGTCCTTCCACTTTCTTTTCAAGGCTCACTGCTGGAACGAAGTCCACGGCTGCGACTTCGTGGGCCCCCTGGCGGCACTCCTGGGACACTTCGAGGCAGAGTGCTCCTTCCACGTGCTTCCGTGCGAACGGTGCGGCGAGACCGTGCGAAACTCGGAGCTTGCCGCCCATTACATTGGCGGCTGCAGCAACGCATTGTCGTCAGTTACACTGGCCGAGTCATCGCAGAAAAGCGGCGCCGTCGTCACTTCCGGTGACGTCACCACAGTTAGGCGAGAACTCGACAAGTCTGCAGCAAGTACCGGCGAGGACGCGATGCCGGTCCTTCAGAGTCAGCTGAACGAACTGACGGAGGCGGCCAGAATGCAAGGCGCTCAGCTGCAGGAGTTAAACGCCGCGCTGGCGGCTAGTCTCGAGACACTCAATGCCAACGTGGCACTGGCCGCCCAGAAATTTTCGGAGACGATCGGCGAGGCATCGGAGATGCAAACGCGCATGCTCGATTGGGAAGCAGGGGAAAGTTGTCTGACTCGAAAAGGTGGGGCAGGTTCTCCTGCCGAAAATGTTCATTTGCCAGAGTTGACAGGTACCCTTCGAAACTTGGAACACTTCGCCGGCGAGTCGCTCCGATGTCTCGAACGCTTACTCCAAGTACAAATGGAAGAGTCCCACCCGATTGCTCAGTTGTTCCTTCTCCCTCGAAGAATAGACGAGCCGGTAGAAGGGTGTGCCATGCCTAGCTTGTCAAGCTGTACAAAAGTGAACGAAGCATCCTATCATTTGATTTTATCAAAGCACTCCGGCAATCTATTACGTGTCGCCTTTCTACCTAGCTTGCATCGGCGAGACGTCTGGCTTATGGTGACTTTCAGCGACTATGCGGATACACGCACGAGTCGGAAAATCATTTACATGAACATCACTTGGATTTGCAAAAAAGAAAACATTAGCAACCTTCCGAAAGTCGTTAGAGTAGTAAAAATAAGTCGAGCTAATTCCTTTATCTTACAGAGCAGTGGAGGTAAAGACTGGCAACAACGATACTGTTTGGGCGAACTGTGCCAGCTCGAAGATGAAGCATGCTGGGCATTCGAAATCGTTATACGCGACTAACAGACGGCAACCAACATCACACACAATGAATCAATTTTTTAAGGGCTTGCGAGGCCCACAGGAAAGCCACCATTGCTCTGCCCATCGTCGAAACAAGGACGCCTGACTGTCATATGTTCTTTAGCTTGGTGTGAACAATGTGCCTAAACATGTATATATTGCTCAAAATAGCAGTGAGAGCTTTAACCATGGGTTCGAAGCCGTGAGGGGAAAATGTTCCTTTTCTTCGTTGAGTCGCACCACTACAGCTGCTCGCGGATGCCGCAATAACCTTCACAGAGGCCGTCGGGTTAAAGCTCGCAAGCGTCGTCCAAATCTGGCGATCGATGCGTTACCCACCATGGCCGTCACGGGCATGTCATTGATTCTTCGAAGATTGGAAAACGCAATAAAGGCGCCTTTGCTGCTGCTCACGTTTCCTTCTCGGTGTAGTGCTGACCTGGCAAAATATTAAAGCGACAACGCAATGACGTGTGTACATTGGTTACTTTTATAAAGCGAAGCTACCTTTGCCTCTTACTTCGACTTTCCTGTTGTTGTGTAATGCTGCTCTGATTGCTGCTGTCCGACACACCGCGACGGGGGGTGGTTCAGAGCGTGTGTATGCCTGCCAGGGGCGAGTAGGAGACGAAAGGCGACGGGAGAAACTCGTTTTCACCCCATCGCGTTCAATGTGCAAAATGTCCTCTGGAGCTCCATGGGCGTGGCCACATTAGCCTCTTGACAGCCGTAATTATCCGCGACTCCCCTTGGAAACATTTAAAAACTGCAGCGCTTCCCTGTCTACTAATGCCAGAGTCCAGAAGGGACTTATATAGAACTGCAGAGAGGAAGGAGGACAGGAGGCAGTTCCCATACAAGGGAGAGGAGGGGAGGTGACGTGAGAAGGCAAAGAAACCCTCCTGCTATATGACCGCGGTTGCGGGGAAACTGGATAAGTTTAAGTTCTAGGTACGTTACAGTACGTTGCTGCTATTACTAAAAAACATGCAAATATGTCAAGCGGACGAACTACGCAGGGCCTGTAGAAGCAGAGCCGCATGAAAGCCCACCGCAGGGTAGAGTGTATGGAAATGGTCAACAGTCAAATCAATATTTCTGTGCCCGCCTCGATAGCTTTGCGGCTATGGCATTCCTAGAGGTCGCGGATTTGATCGCAACCGTGGCAGCCGCATTTAGGTGGGAGCGGAATAGAAAGCGCATGCGTGCTTAGATTTTGGGACACGTTAAAGAACGCACGGTGTCAAAAATTAATCCGGTGTCGGCCACTACGGCGTGCCTCATAATCAGATTGTGGTTTTGGCACGCACCAGCCCCATAATCTAAGTTCAATACTTCTGCTACGGTGGGATGTGCCATGTGAGGCAATGGCAATGCTCAATCCTCTCAGAGGCTATGAAATATGACTCGCAACGCCTCAAGCAAACCTGTCCTTGTGTTTTCTGTGTACTACACTGACAAACAGCAGTGGTGCACGCAAGGTAACGCTTAACTTCAATTCACCCCTCTTGTTAGGCTAAAGGTTAAAAAATTAAGCTTTAGCCGTTAACATCACCGCTAATTATAGTCAAAGCAACGAGCACGGGAACCTTAGCTTACACCTTAGTGCGTGTGCGAGCACGGGAACCTTAGTGCGTGTTATCTGCATACATTACCCATGACCGTTTTTCGGGTCGCCGGAAAAACAGGTCCTCCTTTATCACTACTTCGCCGTCACAGGACAGGCGCGAAGGTATTGGCATTCCCGGCGTTCACCCTAAACTGAAGAATTAAGAGGCGTACTGCAAGGATCCAGTCTGGGCCCAATGGTGTTCCTAATATATATATATTACTGACTTACCCAATTGCCTTACGTCTTCCAATTGTATAGTGTATTTGAATGAGCACAACGCTCAGCACGTGGACAATGGTTAAGGCACATTTAAAAGCACGCGGTGCACTGCCGCGCACCGTGCGTGCTTTTTCAACCGGCATTAATTTCTGATTGCGTATCATATGCTGACGACACAACTTTGGTTCTGACTGATGTCTTGCAACTCTAGATAATAACCTTAATTCTCATCTTCATATAGTTTATCAGGTTGGTGGTTTTGTTAGATCGGTGTTGTTTTTAGATCCGTAGGCTACTTTTAATTGCGTTGGTCCAAGTCTTTTAATTAGCCCCGACGAAATTGTCAAGGCTCTGAATCTTTCTAACCTCACCGGCAATGTCATATCGTTTACGCATGCGCTTCCAATTGATAATCACTTGTGCTTTTTAGATTTACATTTTTTTTAAATGAACATGTCTGATGGCACTGTGCACTGAAAGCGAGAAAAGAAGTGTTGCCCTATGACTGCCCAGTCAAAAATTCCTAAAAGACTTGTAGCGACGCTCGGCCTATGGTCCGCGCTTAGGGTGTCGCGTGTTCACCAGCTCGAGCCTGGTTTCGAACATCAGGTCCAGCGGTTTTTAAATGCTGCCTTCCCTGGTTCGTTTATTAACTCGGTGGCAGAAAGCTTGCTGCAGAAGCTCAGCCGCGGCAGTAATACCAAGGTAGGCTTGGTAAGCGAGCAGGATTACCGAACAAAGGCACAGGTGGTACCTCATTTCCACAACGTTCGCCACGACCTCAACAAGGTGCCGAACAGGTATGGGGCACCTGTTGTGTTTTCCGCCCCGAACAAACTGGCTCGCCTGTGAGCCCGAATCACGGCATGTGCGGTGCAAGCGTGCAAAGCCAATCGTGCGAAAACGCTAACTAAAGTGTTCCACTCCAGTTGTTCACCAGGTATCGCTTGGTGGCGGAGAAACCTGTGTCGGGCAGACAGACCGTTGTATGAACGAATCAGGGAACATGCGAGATTTTTAAAGGGATATGAGTGCGCATCTTTCTGCGCATTGCAGATTGTGTGGCTGTGAGTGAGTAGATTTTATTTGAAAACAAGGTATTGACGGATGACCTTGTTGTTAGGCAGCCACGAGCCCCTGGGCCCGGGCGGCTTCTTCAGCTCTCTCGACAGTGGCGTAGCTAGGTCGTCTTGCACCCGGGGCCCATAGGTCCTCTGTCACCCCCCTCTCCGGGTGTAGCCGGCGGTAAGAGAGGTGTCTTCAGACGTATATGACACCCCCCCCCCTCACTGGCCCCTTGCACCCGGGGCCCACGGCCCCCCGGCCCCCCCTGTTGCTACGCCACTGTCTCTCGATGACCTTGGCCTGCAGGTCAGGGTCGGAGCTGAGCAACACGGCCTCCCACTGCTCAGTATTACTTATTTCGTGATTTGTGATTTTCAGCTGGGCACGACCACATAATATGGAATAGATCCGCTTTTTGCTTACAATGCTTACATGTATTAGGGTATTGGTCCGGTACCTCGGAACAACGTGGCTCACAGCCACACAATCGGCGCATTGCAGATTGTGCGGCTGTGAGCCAAGTTTTTCCGAGGTAAGGATCATGGGTAGGAGTAGGGATAAAACTGCGCGGGAAATGCTAGAGGCGTATCGTCTTCATATCAGTGGTCAAGCTTACGTTAATCACAAAACTGTTTCCTTATAATGAAGCGGAAATTAATTTGCTAGGTTTGTCTCAAACGAGATGAATTGTCCCTTAGAGTCGAGAGTGTGAACGCGATACTGGGGGCGAGGACTTGCGGAGTCGCTATCTGTCGGAAGCGCCTCCCTTGCGTAGTATGATGGATCACGCGGCGCGCTCCTGGACATTTATGTCAGTATTCTCAAATCGAGGGAAGTTTTTGACTGCCGATATAATAATCTTGCACAAACTGAAAGCACAGAATCGTTTACGCACGCTATCTATTTGCAGTATACGTACAGTGCGGGCGGTCGCCACGATGATCTCCCGAACCAGCTTCTTGCGTGAAAGGTAGGCAGACGCCGAAAGTAAACTATGTGAAATATGTTCTTACGGTGACTCTGTCTGTGTAGCCAAATGGCATAACAGAATGAAGCCTCAGCGCAGCGATCGCAGGGGTTCGCAGCGACCGACTGCGCGTCTGCACGCATGTCCGAGCACAATGTTTCGCTTCCGCTGTGAGCGCGTTTTCGCACCGTGCCGTGAGCTTTAGGGCGCAGCATATGAGCATTTGACAGACAGTACAGTAGCAACCATTGTTGCGTGGACGCTCTCGGAACTGTTCAAAAGTAATTTCGTTATACAGACTTCGACGCCTACGGCGACTGTGATATACGGCGACCGCGAAAGTTTGCATGCGAATCTAAGCACCCCCCCCCCCCCCCAGTTTGTTAGGAAAAGCGTGTAGCCAGGGCCGCCAAGCGCGCGTGCTCACTCTGTCATCGAGCCGGAGCCGTCGGCGTTCCGAGATGGCACAGCGTCCGCGGCGCGATATCGCCGTACAGCGGGACTGTAGAGGGGCGCGGACAACAATCCCTTCAAAGCCAATCTCCTACAAGAGTACGAAGAGTGGACGAGAAACCCTGACGGGAAGAAGACGCCGTCGGGAAAGCTGCAGAAAGCGTCCCCAGCAACGATCGCAAAGTGGATGTCGGACGCGTGGAAGCGGATGCAAGTGGACGTTGTGGTCAAATCATTTAAGAAGTGCTCGATCACAAACTACTTCGACGGAACGGAAGACGACCTGTTGTGGGATACCGAGAGCGGTGGTTCAAGCGGTGCGGCGAACTCGAGTGGCAGTGTTAGTGGCTGAGCATCCGAGAGAAGCGGTGGGTTCACTGTCTGCACCGATTTTTCTTTTGAATATTTGCGAAATAAATCGTTATTTCTCGCACCCGTCTCGTCGTGATGTCGTAGCGAAAAGGAGGAGGGTCATTCTAAATTTTTCGAATCTAAGCACCCCCCCCCCCTCACTTTGGGCATCGCGATCGTGAAAAAAAAGGGGGTGCTTAGAATCGAGTAAATACGCCCAATAATATTTCTCAAGTTGCGTCGCACTGTATGTTTATCTGTCTTCTCAACATGCGATTTCCCTTTGCTTCTTTATCGTAATCCAGTGCATTAATTTCCTAACACAAACATGACCATACGCCATGCCTTCTTTAATGTGCATCTTACCGCTCCCTCTCCGTTCCAGTGAACTTGCCAGCATCAAGTTCATAGACCAAACTGTCATGACATTAGCCGGACAGCGGGCGCGGGCGAGCGTCTCAGTGCGCGTTTTCTGCTACTCATCGAACATCGCAGTCCCGGCGCCGTAGCAGAAATCTTGCTCGCGTTCGTGCTTTGTGCATACCCGAGTTGTAGCCGATGGCTATTTGCCGGCTCTAAGTATCGCGAGCCAAGCTTCACGCAGCTCCTTGTCCTGCGGCTACGTGCGAATGAGGCTGACACCAGGCTCCGCTGCGTACGTCCGGCGCCACGGCAGCGAGCAGTAGCCTACCATGCTGCACGCCTCCAAAGGCAGCCACTGCCTATTATAGTACTTTCATATGTTGTCATGCGGTAAAGCCTGACCACTTAATCAAAACTGCAGCGCAAGTGGGACTTTAAACTTTCGTTTTCAGCTCGCTTCGGCACTTCCGAAGCAGCCGACGTGGCCGCTGTGTCCACGTGATCCCTAATGCACGTCACGCCGACGGTGGCGCCAGCTTTTCCAGTGGTGGAGTTCCCCCACAATATATGCAGCCAACTTTATGCCTTGGAGTGTGCCGCCGTCTTTTTTTTTTTCTGCTCATTCTGTCGTTGATAGTCTTTCGTTTCGAGATTTTTTCCGCTACAATATGATCGTTTAGGTTGGTATAGAATGGATAACCTAAGCATTGATCATAATAAACTGAATTTGTTGTACTGCGTTGTATTTTTTGCCACGAAGTGCGGCAACGAAAAAACATGAAGATGACCACTATGATTTCCCGGTATCCTCGCCCATAACAATAACAATAACAATATGCGATCAACATATTCATACACAACTGCCTGGCTACGGGGGTTACTACAGGACATACAAGCATATGGTAAAATAATTTGCTCCAATCTAAGTTGTTTCTTTGCTTGCATCTCTGCCATTTTTCTTTTTTGTTTGACAGGCAGGTGGGAACGACCTAGATTTATGCTTAGGGTCGATGTATATTTTGAGACGTTTAGTTTTACAGTCTCTCAAAAAGTGATGTATGTTTCGAACAGCTTAGAGCGCTTTAGATTCTGCCTTTCTTTCTCGATCGCCGGGAACATTCCTACGCGCGAACCTGGGCGCCGACGTAATTTAGTAAATTATCTGGCCTCACGCATCCCGCGCATGCAACGTGCTGCGTGTTCGAAAGCTTCGCAGTGGAAAATGACAAGACGGTTTGCGAGAACAAACACGCATGCTGGTCGTCGCTTCATGGGAATCGTTTTGCTTTATTGAACGCGTTTCGGGCGGCCACTCACACCGGCGGTGTGACGAGCCACATCGCGCTGACAAGCAGTCCGGTCGGAGGAGAACGTCGTTGCGCGTTTAAATACACCGACCACGGCCTCAGGTACACGGTTCTCACGGTAAGTGAAGTTTCACGGAAAGAAAGTTCTGCGGTGTCGAACAGAAAGCGCCTACGCGGCGGTGAGTTCTCCATCCGCCGCCCAAGTCTTCGACAACTACTTCTTTCCCTTCGAAATAAATGTTTCTACTACTACTCGCCTACGTTCACGTGCAGGCGTGCGTTCTTCTGCTGAGCATTCTTTACTCTTGCACCGCATCCGTCAGTCGTCACTTCCCTGCGCCCCTCGAGCACACATTTAAGATTTATACATTAAAGGTAGTTGGCCCTTTATTACTCGCAGCAGCCGCCTCTTTCGCATCCTTCCGCGGGGCTGTGTTACGTGCCACAAATGCATCGTCCGTTGTCAAAAGCACGAAGACTGCACAGCTGTCACTGACGTGCAAAGTGTTTCTCGTACGTAATCTGACGCACAGCGGTTTAAGTCTCTGATGACACGTTAGCATGAATCCACCGAAGAGGGGGAAAAATATCCCCCCGTCGTCCTTTGTCCGTGGCGAGGTGTGAGGCGCTGCAAGCGCGCGCGTTTCGCGTTTTTCGCTTCTTCCAGTCCCGCCTGGCCACAACAACAGATGGGAAAGCACGGTCAGGACAACGCAGCGGTACAAAACACGGCGACTAACGCACTCCTGCACACACGGCTCCTTTGCCACAGTGCTAAACGCACGGAGCAACACGTGCAAGCGCACACAACCATAATAAAGCCACCATTGCGGCCCGAGAACATGGCCGCTGCAGCGAAAAAAAGCAAAACATAGCACAAAAAAAAATACCACGTGAGTGTCTCCACACACTTAGGGTTACGAGACGTTCATTTGAGGGATCGCCAGTCGTCTGTGCGCAGGCGTGGGTAAGAGCGGGCGCGAGAGAGAAAATCTGGGGGCTTTTGCGCTTTGAATATATGACCCCGCCTAGGTACTATACGCAGGAGGTTTCTTAGCGCGTGTTGTACGCGTGTGTCCCTATTGGCGTGTCGGCATTGCGGAGTGGGGTCGAGCATGGCTGCCGGCGCGGTAAAAGTAGGTGAAGCAGCGGGCTAAGCCGTGGCGGATCGTAGCTCTCTCGCGCGTTACGGCGATGTACCTTGTAAATAAGATCACAGATGTTTCTGTAGGAGCAGTAACGAGTGTAGCGGAGCCCGGGCCGCATATATTGAAAATCTAGAAGGCAGAGCGCTTTAGCAACCGCGGTTGAACGCAAGTGGCTAAAAGGCCGCCGGTGACGATGACAGACCCAGTACCAGCGGCGCAGGCGCGAGAAAAATCTGTCCGACGTACCTTCAGAGGCAAAGTTCTGACTCGTTTTGCAGAAGTCGCGGGGCGCGGTAGTGCTGAACTTAGCGTCACAAGTCGGCGGCTGAACGTAATATTTATCCGATCGTGTTTTTCACTAATTGCAACAACATGTGATTTTTTTGCGCACTATTGGCGGCGCCTCCAGGAAACCAAAGCGTCATGGGGGACACCAAAGCTAGAACCCCGACTGGTCCGTGGGTTGGGGCTCGCCGAGGCCTGCGCGTGCCAGGCGTGCATAAGATCGGCTGTCCGCTATCGCGGACAGGCAATTTTTTATGCGAACACCCCCTGGCACGTACGCTTCGGCCTCTGCGGCCCCAACCCACGTGCCACCCTGCTTCCAGCATTGATCACCCCGCTACCCCTTGGGTGCCCTGGAAATCCTGCGCCGCCTGCCTTACTCAGCTGCTCCAGCTGAGTAAGGCAGTAAGGCTGCTCCAGCTGCCTTACACAAGCGCTGCTCCAGGGGTACACATGTAACCGGAAAACGGAGGTCTATGGCCTCCGTTTTCCGGTTACATGTGTACCCCTGGAGCAGCGCTTGTGAAAAATCCAACCTATCGTCGCGACGAAAAAAAAAGTGACCCGCGCCTTGTACAACACCAGCCAGAAATTAACTTGCCCCTTCAGACACAGCGATCACCAGATGAGGCGACCGTGCCCACTGCCTCAGCGCGCAGGCAGCCAGCGGCGGAGCGCGAACTCGACCGCAATCCGCAATGCCGGCATGTCTAGGGGACAAACGCATGCAACACGCGCTAAGGTACCTCCTCCGTAGTCCCTAGGCAGAGTCATATAGACAAGAACGGCACCGCCGAGTGGCGCTGCCGCGCCGCATGCGGGGCAAAAATCAACTAACGGGTGTACGCCTCTCCCATCTCTCGTTCACACCACCTTGATTGCCTCTCGCACTGCCCGTGTTTGGGCACGTTTCGTACCGCGCGCGGTGTTTACCTACGTGTGCGTGCACGTTTTATTTGAAGGACGATGTGCACGGTTCTGTTAGCCTTTAAGAAGATCGGTACCCTTGACGGTTGTTTCCAACGCTGCAATGCGGCGAAAGGGTAGCGTCCGCTTAGGCATGTAAGTGACACTGAGCAGGTAATTGGAAGCGACATCGTATGTGCCATCAGAAAAATCGTCGGCACATAACATGCGTGTTAGCTAAAGTCATCTTTAGTTTCCCACAAAATGTTTGCTACAAATCCGTGTTTTATTTGATGGCGACAACGGACTTCCATCGACGCTGTGCGGAAATAAACAAAATATATCGCCGCATAGCACAAGTACGACATGTGCACACAGCTTTAACTAATACGTCCCCTACAATACAGAGGCAGCAATGTAAATAGCTTGGCCGTTTTTTAAGAGTGCTTAAGAGAAGGAATGTGAAAGTATTCGTAATCATTTTTGCTTCAGCAATGCCGGCACGACCAAGACGCGGGCCTGTATCGTCCAGTAACTCGATCGATCGGTGCGGTGGTGATGCAGGAATGAACTCTGGTCAAGCGCTGGCCGAACAACTGCAAGCTTTTGTATGAATAAAAGGATTATATACCCAGTAATTATGAGATTCATGTGGATTACACGTAAAAACCGTCATACAGTCAGGAGTGATCAATGAACGAGATCGCTTCGTTTGCCAGTTATTTACTTCGTTCGGCGCACCGCAATAATTCATGTTTTCCGTCCGCTTTTTTCGTACCATTTCTAAGTGAATCGGCAGAATTTCACTTGTGGCATCAATCGTTTCGTGTTTACTGTCGTGACCGTTAACAACACAATAATAATTTTCAATCATCCGAAGAGGCGCCATCGCAAACAAGAGAGGTTTCGCGCGTAGCACGAACTGAAAGCGGGCGTGACCTTGAAGGGAAGCGGCGGAAAATACACCCGTTGGAAGTGAAATCGTTCCGCCAGGGGAGAAACGAGCGGTGGCGTCTAGGATGAAACTTGGCGTGCGGACTTCAAGGAGCAAAAGCCCCCAGATTTTCTCTCTCGCGCCCGCTCTTACTCGCGCCTGCGCACAAACGACTGACGATCCCTCAAATGAACGTTTCGTGTTAGGGCTTATTTAGGGCTCCTCCTACGCAAGACGTTCATTTGGGGGATCGCCAGTCGTTTGTGCGCAGGCGCGAGTGAGTGCTGGCGCGAGAGAGAAAATCTGGGGGCTCTTGCTCCCCGTGTGTATGACTCTGCCTAGGCACTACGGAGGAGGTTTCTTAGCGCGTGTTGCATGTTTGTCCCCTAGACATGCCGGCATTGCCGTGTACGTTCGCGTTTACTTACGCTCTGCCGCTGGCTTCCCGCACGGTAAGGCCGTGCGCACGGATGTCCCATGTGGTGATCGATGATAAATGACAAGGTAAAGGGCAGATGATAAAGGGCAAGGTTCTTACCGGTGTTATATAAGTCGCGGGTCGCTCTTTTCGGCGCAACGATAGATTGGATATTTTATAAGCACTACTCCAGGAAGGCACATGTAACCGGCAAACGGAGGCCTTAGGAGGCCACCTGAGGTTATAGTAAAGCAGTCGGTGCAGGGTCTGAGGGCTCCCAAGGGGTAGCGGGGTGATCAAAGCTGGAAGCACGGCGGCCCGCGGGTTGGGGTCGCGGAGGCCGAAGCGTGCCTGGCGGTGTTCGCATAAAAAATTGATTGTCCGCTGTCGCGGACAGCCAAACTTTTACATCCCTGGCACGCGCAGGCCTCGGCGAACCCCAACTCACGGAGCAGTCCGGGTTCTAGCTTTGGTGTCCCCGTTGCCGCTTTGGTGTCCTCGAGGCACCGCCAATAATGCGAAATAATGACCCGTTGTTACAATCAGTAAAAAAAAAACACGATTGAATAAATATAGTTACGTTCAGCCGCCAACTTGTAACGCTAAGTCCAGCACTACCGCACCCCGCGACTTCTGCAACACCAGTCAGAACTTTGCGTCTGAAGGTACGTCGTACAGACTTTCTCGCGCTTGCAGCGCTGGTGCGGTGTCAGTCATCATCACCGACGCCATTTCAGCCACTTGCCTTTAAGCGCGGTTGCTAAAGCACTCTGCCTTCCACATTTTCAATATATGCGGCCCGGGCTCTACTACGGTCGCTACTACTCCCACAGAAGCGTCTGTGCTGTTATTTAGAAGGTACATCGCCGTAAGGCACGAGGAAGCTACGATCCGGCTGCTTCACCTATTAGCAGCCAGCGCCCGAACGCATACAAACTCGACCCCACTCCCCAATGCCGGTACGCCTAGGGACAAACGCGCTGAGAAGCCTCCCCTGTAGTGGCTAGGCAGAGTCGCAAAAGTCCCGAGATTTTCGCTCTAGCGCGCATGCTCACTCGCACCTGCGCACAAACGACTGGCGATCCCTCAAATGAATGTCCCGTCACGGTGGCGACGGAATTCACGCAAAGCATCCCCGCGCAAATCTCGAGAGCCACGTTATGGCCACGTTAGTCGCACCGTCACCCGCTAGATGGCGGCTGTGTGCCGTATCGTGCTGCAGTGTTTTTCGGTTTGCGCCCGCGACGTCGTAAGTCAGCATTAATCACCCTTGGACGATATCGCCAGTAAAGTGAGCGTGCGAATAGGCAAGTGTCCGAGCAGAAGCCGGTAGTTCGAGAACACCGATTTTTCACTTCAGCTGTGCTGTTCGAGGACGACATCACCTGCTGTCACGTGGTTGCGAAAGAACTCGCATTTTGGAAGTCTTGGCTCCTCGTTCACCTGGGCGCAATTGTCATTGTTTTTTCACAGCTGCCATGCTTGGTCCTGGTTGGCGATCTCTGCATCGAGTGTGCGACTCTGTCAGCGGCGCCAACTGGCGCCCGACGCGGTTCGTCGACGAACCGCGAAGTAAACAACTGGCAAACGAAGCGAGCTCGTTCATTGACCACTCCTGAGTGTATGACGGTTTTTATATGTAACCCACATGAAGTTAATAATTACTCGGTACATAATCCTTTTATTCATATAAAAACTTTAAGTTGTTCGACGAGCGCTTGTCCCGTCTTCTTTCTCGTGTTTCGTTTGTGTGCGCGCTGCCCAAGAATGGAAACCACTTCTGTTGTATGCGCTAGCAGTGGCCGAAGTTCACGCGTGCCGAGAAATTGAATATGAGCGCAATGTATTGAACATGAGCGGAGTTCATTGCCGCTTCACCACTGCACCGATCGATCGTTACGCCTGCTGTGTCTGCCACGCGATTCCGACCACGACAGTCCTGCTGCCCTGTTGTCACGCCCTGTGCGAGCAGTGCAAGCGAGGCTCCGTCGTTCAAGATGGCGGAAGCGTCTGCCCCCTGGACGGGGAGCGGTTCTGCGAAGACGAATGCCAGAAGTTGCAGCTTCCGGAGAGGAAGAGGCAAACGTTGGAGGTCAGTACTCGCCGTGTGTCGCTATGCGTTTTCAGCGTTAGCGTTGCAGTGTGTACCGCGATCTTTTCGTGAACCCCTCCAATCGGACACGAGTTAACACGTTTCCGATGACACTATGCTTACGTCCGTAGAGAAAGTGGCGCAGTATTTCTTTATTCTATTCTTTGCTCAGCGGTATGTTTTATTGCAGCGCCCTGAATGTGTGTCGTTTGGTCGATGTCCTATCGGTGTTTCATGCTCTGCGCTCTCCGTACTTGAAAGAAGGCGTGTTCAAACCGATGCGCTCATGCCACGATATTTCCTCGAGCTCGCTGTGTTTCGAGCGGCCGTTGCCGCGGAAGTAGAGAAAGCTATTCGACCGTACAGCGAAGGATGATGGTTTCCGCATTGCAGAGTGCGCCCCTGCCGGAAATGGCTTAGCGCACGAGGTACAGGTGCCGCACAGCGATGCTATCACATCCCGTGTAAGACTGTTCACGTTACGCCACAGTCGCCGGAATGACGTGAACAAACTTATACCAAGCATTTCAACATCCACTTGAAGAAAGAATCGCTGCACATACATTCCAACATGTTGGCCGTGTCTGCGTGATTTTTCTTTAACCTTTTATGTGCAGCAAATGTTACGAAATTCGATGTTGTGACAGCTCCTCACACACTCTTCAAAGACATTATGCGTTCCCGTGTAACACATGTTCGTAATGCAACAAATGTTTGTTTACGTGATCCAAGAACACGTAGTTTGCCGATCGGCATCGCTCAGTCGAATGCTCAGACTACAGAATGCGCACGACAGGCAGGAGAGCAGCCGCTTGCAGCTTTGGGGTAACATTGAGTAAACTGGGGTGATATTGTAGGCTGAGGGGTCCCACTCCCGCCAGACGTGCAGGCAGTGCAGGCGCCCGCCGCGCCGTCCTTTTTTGGGAAGTTTAACGACGTCACAGAATAGAAGGGGTTCACTGCTTTTCAAGCTTATCACTTCCGTTAACAGCGTATATGTATACGGATATGTATCACTATGTGTTTAGATACGAGCTCCTGCGGCGAACCTGCCGCGCAATGCTGCCGTCAAAGCGTTACTTAGCTGCCAGTTTTAAACATTTGTCATTCGTTGGGAGCACTACTTACGAGAATACTTTCTCGGCATGATATGCGATAACCTTTTCTGCGCAGTTGTGTTGTATTGATAACTTTCCGAGACCATGCGCCAGATAGTTCCTGAGTTGTGTCTACCCGCGTGGAAACGACGAAAAAGCTAGATGATAGAAACGCAATCAATGCCGGTACAGACCACCCACCACTCCGAGTTATCGGTTTCATTTTTAAAGGGAATGGCCTTAACTTGCCATGCATTATAGCGGGAAACCCCAAAACGTTTCTAAAACGACAGAGCGTCATGTATACGCTTTTCTTTAACGCGACCCGTTTCTCGTCCTTCCACTTTCTTTTCAAGGCCCACTGCTGGAACGAAGTCCACGGCTGTGACTTCGTCGGCCCCCTGGCGGCACTGCTGGGACACTTCGAGGCGGAGTGCTCCTACCACGCGTTTCCGTGCAAACGGTGCGGCGAGACCGTGCGAAACGCGGAGCTCGCCGCCCACTGCATTGGCGGCTGCAGCAACGCGTTGTCGTCGGTTACGCTGGCCGAGCCATCGCAGAAAAGCGGCACCGTCGTCACTTCCGGTGACGTCACCGCAGTTGCACGAAAACTCGACAAGTCTGCAGCAAGTACCGGCGAGGACGCGGTGCCGGCCCTTCAGGATCAGCTGAACGAACTGACGGAGGCGGCCAGAATGCAAGGCGCTCAGCTGCAGGAGTTAAACGCCGCGCTGGCGGCTAGTCTCGAGACACTCAATGCCAACGTGGCATTGGCCGCCCGGAAATTTTCGGAGACGATCGGCGAGGCATCGGAGATGCAAAAGCGCATGCTCGATTGGGAAGCAGGGGAAAGTTTTCTGGCTCAAAAAGGTGTGGCAGGTTCTGCTGCCGAAAGTATGCACTTGCCAGAGGTGACGGGCACACTTCGAAACTTGGAACACTTCACCGGCGAGTCGCTGAAATGTCTCGAACGCTTACTCCAAGTACAACTGAAAGAATTGCGCACTACCGCACAGGTATTCCTTATCCCGCAAAGTATAGACGAGCCAACGGGAGCGCGTGCCGAATCCAGCTCGCCAAGCTGTGCGAACGTTAATGAAACAGTCTATCATGTGATTTTTTCACGCCCTAGAGGAGAGGGAGAGTGTATCTCCTGTGTGACTAGGTTGCATCGGCGAGACGCGTGGTTTACTGTGCTCATCTACCGAAGTACATGGCCGGGGAAGCCCCAACTTTCTGTCGATTTCGCTTGGAGCTGCAAGAAAAACATCCGTGACCTTCCGAAAGTCGTAAGGGTAACAGAATTAAGGGGACATGATTCCCGTGACTTCGAGAAAATCTGCGATCGTGACTTGGAGCAAAATTATTCTGTGAAGAACTTTAGCTGGGGAGGAAGCTGTGTACTCGAAATCGCCATACGCAACTAACGGACGGCGTCGGATTCGGCCCACAATGATTGGAATCTGCTTTGACGGGCTTGGCAGCTCCACATGAAAGCATGCATGGCTGTACCTGTCGTCGCCATGCATGTCAAGATGACATGCATGGCCTTGACAAGATGTGAAGGGTGCGTTTAAAATTTTGTTTTGTATTTCTCTCAGTGCGGTAATAACGTTGACCGTGCGTTGGGAGGCACGACGGAAAGATATACGTTCTTTCGTGGAGTCGCCCCATTAATGCTGCTCGCGGCGACTGCGACGGCTATCAAAGCTAGCCGCCGTCGAGGACAAACTCGCTAGCTTCCTCCAAATCGGGGGATGCAAGCATTCACGGTCCGTGGCAATCACGGGCATCTCATTAATTTGTTGAAGGTGCGAAGACACGCTGAAGGTTCTTTTGCTGCTCATCTGTCTTTCTGGGCGCAGTGCTCACCTCATAAAAGATTACGGTAAACGCATACAGACGCGTGTACATCTGTCTTTTCTTTTTTCTTTATGACCATTTTCAGGTTACCGGAATAACAGGTCCACCTTTACGACTCCTTCGCAGCTACGTACGAGATAGGTGCGAAACTGTTGGCATTTCCGGCGCTTTCTCTCAATTCGGAAATACTAATAAAGGTGTACTGCAGGGTTGCAACCTGGGTGTAATAGTGTCCCTACTCTGCATTAATGACTTACCCAATGGTCTTGTGTCTTCAAAATGTATGCCGTGTTTGAGAGAGAGAGAGAGCAAATGATAAATGAAAGGTAGGGAGATTAACCAGGACTGAGCCCGGTTGGCTACCCTACACTGGGGAAAGGGAAACGGGGACGGAAAGATTAAAGAAAGAATAGAAAGTCCACCGGGGATATCGGTCAGTCACTCAGTCCGGATCACAGACGCTGACTCAAACCTGTATCTCTCAAATATCGCAGCAGCGCTTTTGTGGCCTTTAGTAGCTGCGATATGCGAGGCCATGGTCCCAAGATTTTGTTCAAGGTGAACGGTTTTCTATCTGACTGGTTGAGAGCTGTGCAGAGATCTTGTCTTTCATTTTCAAATGATGGGCAGTAGCACAGTAGATGGTCTATAGTTTCTTCGACACCGCCGTGTTTGAGTATACACAGCGCTAAGGACGTGGACAACGAAGGGTTAAGGCACATTGAAATGGACACTTGTGTCATCTTTAATGTGCCATAACCTTTCTTGCACTTGTCCTTGGAAGAACCTATACATCGGCACCATGATTTCCCACTTTCGTTGCGCACAATACTGACAATGTGCTATCACCATAACCATGCACACCTGCCTCACCGCGAGAGCGACTACAGAACATAAGAACTTAGCGTAACATCTACAATATGGATAGAGCTTTTCTTCAACCTTAGAGTTGGTGCTTGCTTTGCGTCTCTAACATTTTTTTTTTTTTTGTGGCAGGCACGGGGGAACGTTCTGAATTTGTTTAGGGTCGATGTATATTTGGGTTAGCACAATTAGTTTTGCAGTTTCCCAGAAAAGTGATGTGTGTTTCGAACAACTTAAAACACTACGTTCTGCCCGTTGTCAGGATCGCAGGAAAGGTGCCAACGCGTGAACGTTGGCGCAGACATAGTTTAGTAACTTATCTGGCCTTGTGCATACCGAGAAACCTGCTCCGTGTTCTAAACCTTTGTAATGGAAGGTGACAATGCCGTTGTGACAAATAAGTCAGGCACATGAAACGTGTCATGAAGAGGATAGAAAATGCTGCGCGCACGAGAGAACAATTTTTTTTTACAAATGACCTGAAGCCCTGCTTGTGGGTAAACTCGTGGCCTGGATGTTGCTCCTTACGTACCCTGCGTAACCTCACGTGCTTTTTCTGAGTTGCAAGCCCGTCGGTCACAGTAGTAGCACGAAGACCACATAAGGGGACACGTGTAGGGTGTCACTCAATTTACATGAAAAGATTTCACTGAACACGTTAACCTGCGCTGTTACGCACCTCAAGCACCGCCATCAGCCAGCGTGGAATTCGCGCCACCTCGATTCAGAAAACTCAAGGAGGAGCAACACATTTGAGGAGAGCTTATAGTGGCAGAACCACTTTACGAGGGCGCTCTTCCAAAGTGGCATGAAAAAAACCCGGTGAATTATAATACTAAAAGAACAGGTCAAATCGCCTTATCTATGGGCGTTACGTCTATATAAAGCTAAAATTTTGGATTTCGTCTTAGTAAACAGTTACGGTTTAGTTAAACAGTTTAGTAAGACGTCGTTTCGCTACAACTTAGCGTGCGCCTGTCCATGTCATTTATTCTGTTGTCCGTGTCCACTTTCTTGCGCCTACAACCATTTCCAAAAAAAAGTAACAGGCCTGCATGGCACACGAAATGCAGGCGCTGCGTGAGCTGGAGCAGAAGCTTCACAGGAGCTCCATTTTCGGCCCCACGCACTACAAGGTATTCGCGTCGATTCCACGAGAACGATCTGAACTGTCCTCACGGCTTCGACGGCGAGCTGCGGGTTGTCCTGCTCTTTGCACAGCGGTCTGCTGAGCCCTGCGTTGCCTGGTTACGACTGCGCGCGCAGCTCTACAATTCGCTTCTTCAGCAGCGGTTCGTACCTTGCGAGGACGGGTCGTAGTGTAATTACGTTGCTAGCAAGCTACGTTACGTTGCGTTAACTTATGTTGCTGGCAATTTCGATGCGCGTTGAAGTGAGGCGTCGTCACAGATATACGGCCGCCAACCGAATCGCACACTTCGAGTCTACAGCAGCGACGACTTGTTAAGAGCCGGCGAGTTGTGTGCAGGAAAAGTTATTCCGGTTAGCGTTACCATGGCACTATTGAGAGCTCCGGGATTTTGGGCTTCAGCCTCTCGCACGTTCACTTGACTTTTGCAGTGCGCTGATGCATTAAGAAGCGACTACGTCCCACGCATAAGCCGGGCCGAAGGAATGCGGCGTCTGCCGCGGCATAGCAGACGACACGCCGCCTGCAGACGAAACGGTGGGATGGTTCGCGAGGAAGCGAGTGCGCAGATGAAATGCGAATGATGATCCGTTGCTTCAGATAGGGAGGAGTGAACGCGAGGCTGAGGAAAACCGGGAAAGGAAAAAGAACGAGAAGGGAAAAGAACTGTGTACGCATGCGCATTCCAGGAGAAATACGACGAGCGAACGATGGCCGTAGAACGGCTGGCTGGGAGAACCACGAGGGACATTCTCGTGGAAAGAAAGGAGCGCGCGCGCACCAATTGAGGCGTCCGCGGGCAGACGGCTGGCGCTGAGCTGTGCTTCCGCAAGGGTTGCAGAACACAGTGCCCCGGCCTTCCCTCTTTCCCTCAAGAGCCTCTCTCTCCCGTAGACGGGGATTAGGAATGCCGGCCGAGGGAGGAAGGCGGTCGACTGGTGGAGCAGCGGAGTGCTTCTCAGGGTCACGTCGTTAGGCCCCGGGTGTGGCAGACGAGGAAAGTTGCGCTGCGCGTGATGCGACGCAGAGTGAAACCTTTCCACCCCACTCTCTCTCTCTCTCATTCTTGCCTCATTGTCTTAGTATACGTTTTCTGCCTACAGAGAAACAACGACGGCATCGAGGAAGGGAATTCAGTCTTTTCGGTTGAATACGCCCGCCACGAGTCGTTGGGAGCTAGGTTTGAACGAAGGAATCGCCTCACGATGTTCAGACCCAGGATTTTTAGTTTCACGTTGGGTCTTGCAAGGAGACGTCGATTTTTAGGAGAGAGGTAGTAAAGAAAATGTTTTTTTTTCGTTTTGGAGTTGTCGACTATGTAACGAAAATTGTTCATAGTAGTGGCAGTGCAAATTCGCTACGCACCTCAGAACATCGAAAGAAGGAAAAGAAACGCGAGGCGAGGCGAAGCACACAATTCGGACAGCACTTCGGCAACACCGGGCGTATTCGCCGTTTGTGCGTTGTGATAACCGTCATTAAATGAAATTAGGGCAGTTGCGTTCCGCATATAGCGAACAGCGAACATTTTCAGCGAACATTTTCAAAATTTTTGAAGGTTGCTTGTGGCAGATAGCTCAATTCGAGTTCATGAGCCGGTCTACTCAAAGCGGCGGACACTACTTGCAGAAGAAATTGAAATGCAAAATCGACTAATTAACAAGAATGCGCTGATTAACGTTTTAGCTAATTGTCTTATGACCCTTATTGGAATTTACAAACTCTAGCCGTGGAATTCGCAAGGTGGATCCACTTCGAACGAATTCTCAGCACCACACCAGTTTCGAGTTATAAGTTCCCCAACTTTGCGGAGAAATGGGTGGGCGTTCCACTGGTGTGCTCGAATGCATGAAACGACGTTTTTTTAAACAAAAAATAACTGGAACGCCAATGCATTTCTCCCCAAAGTTAAGGAATGTATATCTCGAAACTGGTGTCATGTTGAAAATTCGTTCCAAGTGGATCCGTCTTGCGAACTCCAAGGCTAGAATTTTTAAATTGCAATATGGGCCATAATGAAATTAATTAGACATAATTGGTCAATTTTTGTTGATTCGTCGAGTTTGGATCTCAATTTTCTGTGCAAGTATTGTCCGCCGCTTCGAGTTGACCTGCTCACAAACTAGAATTGTCATAACCGCCACGGGCAACTTTTCAAGATTTTTGAAGGTGTTCGCCGAAACACCCTGCATGTCTACACACGTTTTACGTGTACAAGACTGATTGGTGCCGCAATGTTTTCGAACAATGGCTGATTATTTCGGAACTTGGTGGCGCCAGCGCCAGATTGGTGGCGCCAGCTGGTGGTGCAAAGCTCAACCAAACACAGTCAATTTCTGTATTCTGCTTAGCTGCTGGCATAAAGTTTCGACAACAACGTAATGTGTTCACAATTACGCCGCTCCCGAGAATGTGCACCAGCAGCGAAGCAGGATATAGTGGGTTAGTGCAATTTTAGCTCTGTGTTTGTCTGGTTGAACTCTACGCTACCAGGCGGCTGCACTGCTCTGGCCGCTCACGTTTACGCCGCCGCAAATCCCGCAATCCGCCCAAACCACTCCCGTTTACCCGAATAGCGGACAGGCTAAAAGCCCTATTAGAGACTTTTAGCGTGTCCGGTAATCCGGCAAGCGCGGGCGGTTTGCCGGTTTAGCAGGGGCGTAAACGTGAGCGGCCAGATTGGTGGCGCCAGCTGGTGGCGCGAAGCTCAACCACACAAACACAAAGCTAATTACTATATTCTGCTTAGCTGGTGGTGTAAATTTTGGACAGTGGCGTAATCGGGTTCACAATTACGCCGCTGCCAAAAATTTGCACGAGTAGCGAAGCAGGATATAGTGGGTTACTGCAGTTTTAGCTCTGTGTTTGTCTGGTTGAACTCTACGCCACCAAGCGGCTGCACCGCTCTGGCTGCTCACGTTTACGCCGCCGCAAATCCGGCAATCCGCCCAAACCGCTCCGGTTTACCGGAATAGCGGACAAGCTAAAAGTCTCTATTTTTAGTGCGTCCGGTATTCCGGCAAGCGCGGGCGGTTTGCCGGTTGAACGTGAGCGGCCAGATTGGTGGCGCCTGCTGGTGGTGCAAAGGTCAACCAAACACAGAGCCAATTTCTTTATTCTGTTGAGCTGCTGGCATACGTTTTCGACAACAGCGTAATCGTGTTCACAATTACGCCGCTCCCGAAAATGTGCACGAGCAGCGAAGCAGGATATAGTGGCTTACTGCAATTTTAGCTCTGTCTTTTTCTGTTTGAACTCTACGCCACCAGGCGGCTGCACCGCTCCGGCCGCTCACGTTTACGCCTCTGCACATCCGGCAATCCGCTGAAACCGGCCCCATTTGCCGTAACAGCGGACACGCTAAAGTTCTCTAATAAATAAGAAAACCACAGCGCCCATAATTTGTGCTTGGGAAGAAGCGCGCGAGCCCAGAGAAAAAGAAATCGATTAAATTCTGGGGTTTTACGTGCCAAAACCGCGATCTTGTTATGAGGCACGCCGTAGTGGGGGAGTCCGGGTCGACTGTGACCAACTGCGGTTCTTTAGCGTGCATAGAAATGCCGCCATCGCGGCTGGGATTCGAACCCGCAACCAACGTGCCTAGCAGAGGAACGCCACATCCGCTAAGCCACCACGCCGGGTCTCGAGCCCAGGAAAATTCCACAACTGAGAACACGTGAGTAGTATCTTTTTTATAGATTATTTAAGGTGGTTTAACAAAAGCCGACAGCATTGTTACCTCTCAAAGATCCAAGTGTCTGTACCAGAGTTTCTGCGGAGAGCAAGCGATTGTTTGTTTTAGTTACTTTGTTTTCTCTTAGAGGCATGCACACGCGTGAACTTTTTTTTTTGAGTGTGAGAATGTGAGTACCACAGAAAAATATGGTCGTGGCAGAAGTAACTTGATGCTTTATCGTAGCGCACGCCAACTAGCTACAGGCATATTCGAGAGGAATACTGAAGAGAGCAATGAATACGTTTTTAGTAGATCGACTGCCCCGGTTCAACGATCTCGGATCTGAAATTAAGATGCCATACATAGCTTTTTTGCAAAAGCTTAGGCAGGTAAAGCACACATATTCGGGTCGTATGCATTTGACTACTATGGCTATTAGCGAAGGAAAAAAACTCATTCGTTTGTTTTCGAAGTTTGTCAAGGGGGCATAGGTTCTCTCTATTTTACTTGAGCAATTCGACCAGCTTCTTTCGTTGACGTATGTGCAACGTCGATCACTTTGTATGCTAATAGAAAAAGGAGGCTTTATCGTTACGCGTGTGTTTCGAATTCACGACTCCTCAAAGCTCGCTTTGAACTACGCTTCTAAAACACATCACGCCTGCTGGCACAAGTAAATGTGACTCGAAGTGCAAGACTTGTTGCAATGCCCTCGAGACACCCAACTCGCAAGTCTCTCCCGATGCAGTGGTAGGCTGGGAGTGTAGTTCGCTTTGCAACAAACGTTAAAAGCAAACTTCTAATAAACGCTTCCGAAATCTCGCGCGGGAAAACACCGCGTACGAAAACACCAAGTACGAGAAGAAAAAGGGGGGCCATTGTGACGTAAGCCATCAGTCTGCTTCTAAGCATACGGACGCTCTGTTTACGCCTGGGAGCGCTGTGTAATCACCGGCTGTCCCACTGCAATGACTCGCGATGACGAGCTTCATGGCGTTGCCTGTTGCACGACAGAGATACACAACGTTACTGTTGGGTTGTAGCGAGTAGACTGTTTAGGGCGTGCCAAGGCAAAGAACGATGTAACGGGCCATTAAGCTTTAAGGCTCACGCAGATAAGCATGCGCGCGGGCTAACACAGCAACGCCTTCGCGCGTGGGCTGGTGGAAAGCTGCGGGAATAATCAGGGTTTGAAATATTTACTTCGTGCGGCCAGCATTCCGATGCAGAAACGAGCCATCGAGAAGCGAGCCGTCCGCACCTGGTCGTCTTTCGTCAACACTTAACTATTGCATTTGGTAACTACGGCTTAACTATCCGCAAGTCTGCGTGCAACGAAATGAGACATGCAGACCAGAATATTACCATCACTGATTCTAACAATATTTATCAATTGAAACACTAGTTAGGTGACCGATGTGTCGACGAGATTGAATAGTTCAGATTTCTTGCCTGGGTAATCTCGTTACGATGCATTTCATACGCGATATTTACATTCGGCATGCGTTAGCTAGTACGCTATCGATTGTTTATTTAGTCAACTTATTGATCATAATATAGCAGACGACCATAATAAACTAAATGAAAACTTGCGTGCAGTTGTACTGTTAGAACGATTTACGTCGTCATTGTTATCTTCAGATCGATTTTTACTTCTTCGATGCGGCGTCATCACCAGAATCGAGCAATCGTCGCCGCGGATTATGGGAAACGAAGTAAGGACGAAAGCACCATCGTTACGACAAAGGGTTCTTGAACATCAATTGCGCCTCTCTAAAATGGTGGGTAGAGAAACAACGTCATTCACGACGTCTACACTTCGGACGAAGACGTGATATATCAGTCCGCGCATTTCTGCCGTCCTCCTTGCATTATGCCCTCGACACACGAAAAAAAAAAAAAAAATACGCCGTCTGCCTGTCCGTCCTTCACTCCGTGCCTCTAAGCTGGTCTTTTTTTTCTGCGCAGCTTCTATCGCTTTGCTGAAGGTAAGCGTCACTACTACCTTCATTGCCAAGTTGACTGCCTGCCGCAAAAAACTACGTGCACGATAAACGAACGAGTAACCATATTGTTTTCATTTATCCTAAGGTGCTTTCTTGCATTTTTTTAGGCTTGTAGCGCAGCTCAGAACGAGCAAAACGGAAGGTGGAAAGTGTAATGAAAAAGAATGGAGAACAGGGTTCGTTTTCATTGCTCCTTCCACCTTAGTTTTTGCTCCTTCTGAGCTGCTCTAGAAGCCCAAAAAAGTAATGCCATACCAACTCGCACAAACTGCCACGCTGCTGCTTTTTTTAACTTTTGCAAATAGAAGCTGTATTACGCTCACGCCTACCAAAAAAAAGCAATATGAAGTTTGAAAAGCGCGACACAAACGCGAATATTGCCGTCATTTGTGAGTACAGCTTCTAGGACGCCCATGACAGTGGCTTCCGCGAAGAAATTTTGGTGATTTGGTATTTGTCCTGGCCTCCACGACCAACAAAGGGCGACAAAACTTAGTCGAGAACGTCTTGAACAACCTCACGTGATGATGGCTGCGGGATTACTTCACGCAGCAGTCACGCCGTCGCAAGCACTTCGGCACCGTTTTTGCTACCATACGCTCATGATCAAATGACACTGATCGAACGCCAAAGATAACTAGCAGTCTGAGCTTTCAGGTTGCGTTACACAGTTGACGAAGTTTCCACCACGCGTTAAGCGAGAACAAATTATTTCGACTGGAAATGAGGATACGCATAAGGAGAAAGCTTACCGATTGACTTATTTTAGCGCGTGGCGCATGACTGTATAATATCTTAAACCAATACAGTTGTTTATAAAAAAGGAAGTTCTCAAATTTCAAAGCGAAGTACGAGTCGGATATGTTCACAGCACTATAAGAAATTTGTTGAGACAGGCTTATGTGTGCTTTTTCTGGAAATAATGCGCCAGATGAAGCCTCCCTACCCTCCCCCTTTCTTTTTTTGCTTACCTACAGCAGGGGCGCGATCGGAGATATTTTGTTCGATACGCGTTCTGTTCAGTTGCTGCAACGTCACAAAGTTGCAGTATGCAAAATTTGTGACAGCGGGGCGGAGAGAGCAGCCAATCAGGAAGCGGTGACCTCCCCGGAAGTTTATCTCCGTCGTTTGTCGTCTGCTTGCAAACAGTATACTACAAAGCCAAATGTTTCTCGTCTTCCAATTGAATGAAATCTTTATCTAAAAAAATGTATTTTTTCTTCTCAAGCCCAAACACGTTTTCAAATAGTAGTACGTGTGACTACTGCAATTTATAACTATTAGGTTCTTTGCGTCGTCCCTAGGTGGTGTCGCGCACAGCGAGAAGGAAAAAAAAAACGACGGGAAGAGTGGCGCACTTTTCAAGAGGCAGCGACAACATCCCAGTGGCTCGCTGGCACCGATAGTCTTGTCGATTTCTCTGTACAACCAACGAATTATTTGTTTCGAGAAACGAAAACGACGCCGGAATTCACTTTCTGCCATCTCTTCAAACGCGTTTCGCACCGCCACCCACTCTCCTCCTTCCTCTAGAAAAGCCAGCGCAACAACCTAAGTTTCCAACGGAAACGCCATTTTCTAGAATTAAACTATGAATTGGATTCAAATGTGCCATTCCGCAGCCGAAAAGGCCGCCTGTTGGATCCAATCCAATCCACCAGACGCGCCATGCGAAGCCGTATGATCGCTCCAAACTTCTCAACTCCCGTCGCGTTCGGACGAAATGCTCGGTGGGCGGATGATTGACAGGAGCGTGTCATCATTTTGACGTCACCAAAAACGGGGCGGCGCCCCGTGGCTGGCGACGTCGGCGCGGAGTAGGCCAATCGCGCGCGCCGGTAACCGAACGAACGCGCCGAACAACCATCTCCGATCGCACCCCAGCTGCTACACTCTAAGAACAGTTTACACCCTTTGGCTTGCCCCTTCTGCCACACGAAAATAATCGTCATCTGCCTTGATGCGTTTCCTTTCTTTATCGCTGCAAGCCCGGAACTTTCCAGTGACGAACGGCACGCGCATTATCAGAAGGGGCACTCCAATGGGTGTAAACTGTTCTATGCTGATAACGCGCGTGCCATTCGTTACTGGAAAGTTCTGGGCTCGCAGCGATAAAGAGAGGAAACGCATCTAGGCAGATGACGATTATTTTTGTGTGGCAGAAGGGGCAAGCCAAAGCGTGTAAACTGTTCTTAGAGTGTACTTTATAGCCATTTGGGCATTTAATCTCAGCCGCTGCTTTATTCAGACAAACTAGTTTTGCTACAATTTAGTACGCCTCCAGGCGCGCACCTGCTACCTTTGAGCTTTTTATGGACACAGGCAACTACTCATAGATGATTCGATAACGCTCCCAGAGAGGGCGCTGTCAGCCGAGGATGTGCTAAACGCGAGTACGCCGGGCGAAAAGGTCGAACCGCGCCGCCAGGGTGATTGCACTGCCACAGAAAGTATCGTCACATTTTCATACCTTTTCTACCGTATCAGTGAACCGCCCAGCTGAACGGCGGTGACTCGGGTTTCGTAAAAAGAGTCGCAGTTTCGCCCGGAAGGTGAAGTATTGGTAGCGACAGCCAACGGTTAGAGAATTGAATGAAGTAAATCAAGTTCGTAGTCTTCATTGACCATATAAATTGCCGCGAACAATCGCTTTAGTCTCTTTCAAGACTTCACGGCCCCAAATGTGTCGGATTACCGTCCCGCCGGTTCCACACCATCTTTCTTTTTTTATTGCGATAGCAATTATGTGGTCATTCTAAGCAAATTTTCGCCATCCTCGTGCCCGTCAGAGTCGCCGTCCCCGTGATGTTCTGCATGAAGCCCAAGTTTGATAAGATCTTATCAAGCCCCACGCACCGCGTGCTGGGGGTACGAGGGAAGCATGCAAGGTTGTGCCAAGAACGTTGGTGACTTGATGTGCGCAGTCTTCCTGAGCGCACAGTGTTGGAGGTCACGCGATTCAAAGCACGAAGGTTGGGTTCAGTTGAGCGGGTCTTTTCGTCTAGTCCGGCCGTGACTGTGTACAGCTGTCCGCGCGGCTGAGAGGACGCGCTGCCCATGAGCCCTATCTTGGAGGTAATCTGCGGCGGCTGCAAGGTTAGGGAGAGCCTAGGTGGCCGGTGGCTTCATGGACGCTGTATTCTTGCGTGCCTAATGATGGAGTTCGCGTAATGAGAAGTTTGGAAGACGCGTTCAAGCGAAAGGCAGCGCAATGCGTTCGCCATCAGCTGCCGGCGGTCTACATCACACCAGCATTGTGAGAGCGAGTGTTCACAGTATTCAAGGGAGGTGTGTTAATGTTGTTATGTGCATGCATGACACCACCCTTATTAATTTCATTTGTAATAGAATGTTTACTGCAATATAGACTACATGCACAGGTAGGAAACTTACTTCGTGTCATTGTCTCATGCCTCGTCCTGGCTGTTATTGCTTGCCTTTCCCGCGAAACTGCTACTTTTTCTTTCAACTATCGGTATCTGAGTAAAAGCATTGGGACACACCGCAGCTCAGCAAAGAAGTCCTAGAACTGAGTTCTGTCTTAAGCTATAACCACAAGCCAATAATTAAAGGTATGCTCAAATCTTCGTAATTTTATTGTTCATGCGAAACAACTTTTTCGTCGATCTTATCAACGGAGTTAAAAATCAGCAAGGTTCGCGAGGGACTATATTTATGGCGAGTACCCCACTATTCTCTTTCCCGTAAAAGAAGGACGTGTTGCAAGCTGTTATGTAGGACTACAGAAACACTTATGCCTTTCTAACCTGCGTATGCCTAATAGTTTGGGCACCATTCGAGGAGTCGTTGCTGTTGTTATCAATCTAACTCGTGCCTCATACCCATGAATCGGCCAGAAAATGGATGGATCATTGCAAGGTATAACCACAGGTAAACTTGCAGGACTGCTGTAGAATAAGTGCTGTTGAGAAGTGCAATTACCCGTAAGAATGAAAGAAGTACTAATAGGAAGGATGAGTACTACTTAATTAAAAAGCGCGCGCGCACACATACAAAAGCAAGGAAAAGGTACAGATTGGACTGAGCATTTTTTGGACACAAACACAAATATTTCTGGACTGCGGGGAAAACATCCATGTTGATGAATCCCTGGGCGGAGACCCGAAACGAGAGTTCAAGCGTATATAGCGCCCAACTTTGTAGTGTCGCTGTCACTGCTTCGCGCTCTTGGCGAAGCTGCCCTCTTGTTTTTTATTTTTCTGCTGCGAGCAGAAATCAGACCGACGAAGAAAAGGGAGCCCAAGTGGTGCCCATCATTAATCGTTTGACTTTGAACTGACTATTACTGACTGACTGAACTGACTGATTAAGCTGACTTTGACTTTGAATGACTTTCGTTTTCAATCAGTGTCACGTTCCTCATTTCACGCGAAACGAACGTGAGAGGCAATCTACTGAATCTATACTGAGAATACGTTGCTCTTAATATCTTGGCCAAAGTTAGCGAACTGTACGGGGAACTTACTGGGCAGCAGACCGCGACATAATTATTGCGGTGCCACACCTTAAGAAGTCCTACATTCTGTACAGGCAAGATCTCTAATTTGTGTACGTCGGCGTTAGATATTGTGAATTCGGTTTTTTTTTTCACGCTTTTGCTGAGCTCAAGTCGCCCCACTGATAATTGTTCCTGACGCTAAATGGAGATCATGTAACGTGGCGAAGACCGTGATACATGACACCGAGCCTTAAGCGAATACTTTGGCGTGATATCGGGTTAGTTAGAAAACTTGCTCTAATATATGGGGCTGCTCCTTGTTTTGATGCACAACGACCTTTTCCGTGCAATTAACTTAACGTACTGAATTTTGCGCAACCGTAGTTAATGTGATAGTCATCGCATGATTACTCAACACTACTTTGCAGTTGAGTAATCAAATTATGTTGAGTAACAAATTGTTATGAAACGAGCGACTTCGTTCATGTAAGTTGGTTTCACTTCGAAGCCTCGCTAAACTGAAGATCTCGTAAGGGCGAGCTAACGGCGCCTCGGGTTGATGGGACTCAAAACGTGTCTCAATGTCTGCTTAATTTGGTGATGTGTCTTCAGCGGAGCTAAACCGTACTGAATTTCTCATCTGGACCGTACGCGGAACGAAATACCTTGACAATAAAAGCTCCAGAACTGTACAAAGCATGTGCAGTTCAATTTTGGCGACGGCGCTTAACTCTACTAAAGGCATCGAAATACCAAAAAGGAGGAACTGTACATTAACAAATGATATCACTGGATTTGGTGAACATTCAGCTCAAAATCAAGCTCTATTTCTCTGCAAGCAGTGATTGACACTGGTCTCTCGGGGAAATTAAAGTGATTTAAAGAGTAGCTCACAGATGCCAGAAGCATTTTCAACGTAAAGCCTAATGCTGTTGCCGTGAGAATAACTTGGGAACACTTTATTAATGTCGTAAGAGATAGTGAGAAATTGTCGATTTATTGATTGATATACACCGAGCTTTCCTATTAGATTTTTGTCCCAAATATTTTTTTTATAAATCGGTCGTGTTGTTTTCGTGGGTTGCAGATCGTTGTTCAAACTGCGGCGCTACGGGTGAAATCTTGTTGGTCTGTGCATTTGGCTTTGACGATTTCTCCTATATTTCGTCTGGAATACGAAAACTACTCGTAGCGTCAGTGGCTTTCGTTCTTTATTCGTTTTGAAAGTATTTATCTTTTGAATACCTAGACTATTTCATTCGAGCAGGCGGCTCGGAAAATGTTTGGTTTCTTTCTTTTTTTAACGATTTTTTCCTCATTGCGAATGGCTCAGCGAAACACCGAATAGCTGTAATGATTCGCCTCACCTAATATCACGCAGCACTTAGGCGACGAAGAGGAGCTGGAAAAATACTTGTTGCCGGTTTGAAATAAAGTAAAAAATAAAGCAGTCAAGAACTTTGACGATGACGGTAGCCTGCTTTCGTCGAAATCCTTTTCTACTTTTATCGTGGCACAGCATAACTGGAAATGCTGCATTTGTGCATTGACTCTTCCTGTGCAGTATAAGACTCCGACGTCGGGATAAGTTTGTCACTGCGATGGTTAGTCCTCAAGTATCCCATGCCTCTGCCACGTGGTTCCAGCCAGCCTCTCCAGCCAACCATCCAATAAAGTGTGCGTCGGAAACAATGCTTAATACTTGTAATACTTGTAATAATAATACTTGCATAATACTTGTAGCTGAGGCTCTTGCATTGAAGAGGAGGAGGAGGTTAAGTCACTCGCAGAAATACCGACACGTTACGCTCATTGTTTTATGTCATACCGCTTCGACATCTAGTCACGAATATATCCATCAAATACTTTAGGGGATCAATTATGAGAATGCATGTGAATATCGACGAACTGGCGTAGGAGCAGTTTGGTGCTTAAACTCTTTTCGAGAAATGCCCCACAACAGTGAGCTGCTTGTTATTTCAATCACAGGTTGCAATGATGTGTATGGAAGTTATTTTAGATTAAAAATTTACACAGATTAAAAAAAATTATCAGAGTTTAATAGCAACAACTGTCAGTCCTTGGAATTTTTGTTTTCTTATTGGCCCATTGACTAGTTTACGAGCTATGGTAAATTCTTTTTTTTTCTTTCGTCATCAGAGCTGGCTTAATTTTACCCATCACCGTATCTGGAAACACTTTCGTGCCTTCAATATTTTTTACGCTGCATCAAAGGATATGTTACCTTTTTTCAAAAGCCCGTTCTGAGAAGTGCTCAAAGGGAAATGGGCATATTCAAATCAACGCATTCAGTTTTCCCAGGGGATGTTGGTTTGTCTCGGTGATGAAAACAACTAGTCAACGATGTGGGGTCTCTCACACCCGTACTCTTGGGACAAAGGAACGACAGTACACACTAGTGCAAACAATCACAAGGGCATTTATTGCACCTTTCATAGATCCATGCCTGCTAGCCGAGTTGCTATCCACAAAACATGCCGATGGGCGCGCGACAAATCTAGAAGTCCGACTCACCGCGACCGGAAAACGAGCGAATATGTTCGCCCCATGCTGGATCCCAACGCCTGGTCGTTCGCGCGTACTGTCACACCAACGGTGGCGCATTCCAAGGCGGCCACGCGAGACGGTCTCGCAGAAGCATGGCTCGGCGCACGCGCAGGTCGGCACGTCCGTCCCGCTTGCTTCCCGAACCCAAAAGAAGCAAGCGCCTTCCTTTCGGCGCCCAAGTAACCTCGCCTGTCGGCGGCGTTAGCAGCGCAACACTCGCGCCATCTCTCGCACTGCGCCCCAACCACATCGACCGCCGCGGGCATCACGCAGGCCACGCGGCGAAGCCGGAATAGAGGAGACGCGCTATGCGGGAAAAACATCAGGGGAGGCGCGAGGGGCGCGCATCCCCACAACATTTGTTGAGTTTCATCCATAAAAGGTGTGTGCTAGTAGTGACCGCGTTGGTATTTTCAAAAACGGAGCGTGGGACACTTTTCGTGTGGCAATTTCAAACAATTGGCTGAACTTTACGGGCAGGTGGTTGTGTGAAGTCCTGACTACTTCTGAAAGAAAAGTCATTTTAAGGATCCTCATTGGCTCAAAACGTCACCAATCCGAGGAAACTCGGACAGAGATGTTCAACTTCAGTGAAAGGCGGCGGGAGCTCTTACGGTCGCAGTTATCATTCATGAAATCGTAAGTGCGCTTGCGTGTTACACGATTCCTGTAGCTCGGCAATTATGTGAAATTTGTTAACTATCCTGGTCTTAGTAACGCGTCACGTTTCCTAAGAGCACCAGCACTCTGTCCACACCACACATTGGTTTTGCGCCAACTTCAACTGCTATGGCTGTAACAGTCGTTCGAAATCTCTGCTCATGTTCTTCATACTGTTTAACTCACACCGCGCCGAAAAGAATTTTGAGCCATCCTAATTCGGCTGAGCCAAAGAAGCAGACCTCACTTGGGACAGCTGCTATACTCGGACACAAAACAATACAAAACAAAAAAATCGTGCAGCAACCATTGACGGCAATTGTATTACGGAAGCGAATAGCCTCACGTTTTTAAGAAGTTACTCTTTATTAAAGGATTGGTGCACTTAAGGCGTACTTTCGTTGCAGTGAAAATAGCAAGGTCGCGTTTCTCATTTCAATGCGTAATTCCGCAGAGAAGAGAGCCATTGACCAGGATACCGGTAGTGGTTGCGCACGTGGCTATAACATGTAAACCGTTTCGTGTGTGTTTGTTGCCTACAGCAGCGTCACGTGTATGATGCGTTGGATGCACGTTAAAGAAAATAAAAACAGGCGGTAAAAATTGATCCAGAGTCAACTACTACAGCATGCCTCATAATCAGTTAGTGGTGTTGGCAAGTGAAACACCGGAATTTCTTTTTTTTTTAAATTCCATATTACTTTTAGTTTTCCTTTCTTTGGACACGTTAACGTATGCAGTTTCATTGCGGGGATGCCTTGTGTTGTTACCGAGTCCTTGTTTGTCAACCTGGTGAACTTTATAATATTTAACGCTTCCATATAGTATTGTAATGAAAAACCTTACTCAAGAGCGGAATTGCAATACTCAGTATGCTATAGATTTTGCTTGTAAATTCACAAACACCATTATTATAGGCTTCGTTGGTTCCTGAGAGAACCAAATTTAGGCGTTTATGTACATCCATATGTGCACCGAAGCGAGAACTCCCTCTCAGCAGTTAAATTGTTTCGGCGCAAGAGTTCCATCAATGCGCCTAATTTTTGTAATATTTGCAGCTCGCGTTTGTTTTTTTCCTCCAAGAGCTCTAAAACAATAGAATGTGGCCTAATCACTTGGGAACGAACGATAAATGATAATGAATGTTCTGATAGAGACAATACAGACGGCCAGGAAGAGGCCCGGCGCCTTTCTTTCCCGTCTAATGCGCCCGTGTTTGCCGAACCGCTGAAGCTTAACAGTCTCGGAAGACAAAGGAACGGACGTGGTGGACACAATAAACTTATCAGGAGAGGCATGAAACGACATTCTGCTTCACCGGTTTCTAATTCGTTGGCTCCAGAGATGGGGACCAGGAGGGAGAGGGTCGCCCTGGCATGGATACGCACAATCCCCTCCCGTAGTAGCTGCAAGAAAAAGAAGAAAATCGTAATTTTCGCGTGATATAGGGTGAAGAATTATATGTTGCACTAGACGCTACAAACGAGCTCCCAAAGAAAGAGAACGATTTCGCGGACGCCACGCTCAAGCGAAGTGCGATAATTATAGCAATCTATATTCGGAGCCGCCGGTAACTGCTGCGTGACAGATGTACCAAAGAAAGAAAGAAAGAAAGATACAAAGAGAAAGAGAGAAGGAAAAAAAGAAAGAAAGAAAATAGCAAGAGTCGCTGTGACCACGAATGTAGTGACAAAGCATCGACAATACGCCTAAGATTACGTTTAAGGAATAAAATAAATGGGTGCCCAGACGAGTTGTGCTTTCTTTTTTCGGTCCACAATGTTCTGGAAGTTGTTCGGTTCAGGTGTGCTAGCTTTGGTACAACCGAAAAGGAAGAAGTGGGTAGGAATGAAAAAAAGAAAAGCTTTCTTCGGAAGGGAAGAAGGAAACGTGGCAATCGAAGATCTGCGGTCTGTATCGGGACGCCTAACAGGCGTTGCGGTGTACTGCAACATCTAATTATGCGGAAAATACCATTTCTACTCACTCACGTATAGCCAGGAAATACACTTATACAAGTATAAGACCTGCGGCTTAAGACAGAGGTCATAAAGTTATGTCTTGCACCATGCTTTTTCAATCTTTATTTTCGTATAACAGCTTGCCTAAATTTAGCTAAGATACCCTCCGTACCGTATGCCCCAGGCAACGAAGTTATCCAGGCTGCTTAAGGCAGACATATATTAAAAGAAAAGAAAAATACACGGTGCATTACATAAATATGTGGCCTGCGGTTTTCGGTCAACATAGGTCTAATGACAGAACACACCGTACGTGTCGGCAGTCTACCTTGCACCAGTTTATTTTAACCTTTTATTTTTTCATTGAACAGCTTGGCTAACGTTAGCTGGGGCGCTCTATATAACCACTTGAGCAGATATACTTCTCGATAGTCTACAGAAAAAAGTGCTTACGACACCCGAGTACCCTACCAGGGCCCGTTTTAGCATGCAAGAAAGTTTTGTCCTGTTCCTCTCGTTTTTACTTCAGCAGCACTCTACTGTAGAAGACTCGGTCACGTGCCTCAGCTGCAGGCCCAGCATTTGCCGGCCTCAACCGCAAGGCTAAAACCCACTTGCCTCCATGCCACCACAAGAAAATAAGCGACGCTGAGTCAAACTGCAGACGAAGCTCGCCTTCATGAAGAAAACATTCAAGAAACTTGCATGTAGTCCGATTGATAAGCAGCCAGCTTTACATCCGTAAACAGTTTTGAGAACCATTTAGTATATCGAGTTCCTCGCTCAGTCTTGCAGAAAAAAAAACGTAGCGAAAAAAATTTTTTCTTATCTCACAAGTGCTCTCCCTTCGAACGTTTATTCTGCGACGACCTCCACGAAATTACTGCGCCTTAGGACGAGATGCCATAAATCACCCGCGTATTCGGGACACTCGCGCGGCACCGTTGTGTAAAAGCGACCTTTCTTTACGGCCCGGCACGAGACCGCTATAAAGACGTTGGAACCAACCCCTCCTCTTCCCCACGAATGACAAGACCCACAAAGTTCGGTATCCCGCAAACCATGTCGCCCCGAACTTTGTCCCTACGTGATTTCGGCCCAGCCTCACTTACGCACGCGCCTCCCCCACCCCCGCCCCCGCCATCCTAAATAGCCCTAAGTCTCCAAGAAACGGGGATCAAAAAAAAAAACGCCTAAACCACAAAGAGCTGGCAGCCAATATCGACGTCGATTAATAGTTCCGCCATCGTGTGCGTGCACTGCAGTGTCGTCTGGAGATCTTTATCGGCGTTCTAGTTCGGCTTGTATATAGCGCACCCGTGACAGTAGGGCTGACCCACCAGAGTTTCCAGGAGGTCGAGGATAAAGTTTCAAGAAGCGAAACGAGGGGCAGGTCGGAGGATGCGCGTATTGGGAAGCAGGGAAAGATTAGGGAAGTGAGAACGTTGTCTCCTGGACAAAGTGCCGTCTGGAAAGAAATACCGAAGGGACTGCCAACCAATTTTATTGGTTCCCGTATCTTTAGTGCAACGGGAAGCTTACCGGTCGGAGAGTCCAATCATACGGTGCTAACACGGAAAAGGCCGTGGAACCTTTTTTTTTTTTAATGAGAATTTTCTGATCTGCATTGAGGATGAACTCGTGCTCAATAAACATGCTGGAAACAGATACAGGCCAGCGCAAATAGCGATTGGTGTGAATCAGACAACAGCTGCCCTATAGCTGTAAGAAATAAATGTTTTTTTTTTCATGAAGCCGGTGTTCGTCAGGCTCGTTTTCTGAAATGTCGAATTACCTTTACAATGGCAGCTGGTGTCCAAATCTACGACCCAACGACGACTCCTCTCCAAGTAACAGAAACTAAGCTCGAAGGTCATGCTTTTGCTGGCGGCGCGCGCCAGGCTATTTATTATTTTTGCCAATTAGGCCACCCTGAGTGATGGGATACTTCAGTAGGGCCACTATTTCTGTGCTGTGCGCGCGTGCGCGGCCGAATTCGCTCGACGGCATTTTGTATATAGCAGCGACAGCAGAACTCGGGGAAACTAATTGGCAAGCTCGCGCGAGCACAACAGCTGTATAGTGGGCCGTCGGCCGCTGAACGACTTTGCCTCTCCACTCGTTGCCACAAAGGCAGCGCCAGGTGTTAGCGTGAACTTTTATTTTGTTCAACTGTCTAATACGCGTAGAGTAAAGCGCAATAGCCTAACTTGCTTAGTAGGGCAATGTTGAACACTAACCATGCGGCACGGAATAACAGCTGACTTGCGGGGTGTGTGTGTGTGTATATATATATATATATATATATATATATATATATATATATATATATATATATATATATATATATATATATATATTGTGTGTGTGTGTTACACTCGCAGTACGAAGGCTTTACTGCCAGTTCGCACCACTCACCGTTTTATTTATTTGCTTATTTATTTATTTATCTATTTATTTATTGATTCGTTCATTCATTCATTTATCTATTTCAAGTACCTGCAGCGCCCGACGGCGTTATTGTAGTCGGGAATACACAGTGGTCACATAAGCTCGATAAAATACATAACTGATCAAACATTACACAACAATACAAAGGTTCACGCCGCTATAAATTCAGAAGAAATTCTCTGAACGATGCTTCAGTGCGACAATCAGCATTTTCCCGCGGTAGCGGATAAAACTGTGATATTGTGTGTGGAAAAAAAAAACGAGTGCTCGAAGACGTTTGTTCTACAAATAATTTCTCTTAATTTGAAGAGAGTGGTCACGTCTGTGAGACAGGAAATGAGGAGGTAAAAAGGTAAGTTTCTTTGTCTACCTTAACCATAGCGAAATAAATTTTTAAAAAGCATTTCGAATCTGATGATTTGTCTGCGTGTGCTTAATAATTCTCACCCCGAGCTATCCTTAAGTGCAGTAATACTAGAAGTAAAGTCATAATTAATAAAGACAAAACGGGCTTCCTGCCGCTTTCTGGGCCCCAATGTAAAATTATAATTTCTACTTAAATTGCGAACAGCCTCCCCCCCCCCCCCCCCCATACTCGATTCCATCACTATAATCATGGTATTTCGGTTCTGCGGTTCTGGCCGGTTGTCGGTTCGATTAATAATTGTATTTAAAAAAAAAAAACGAATGACGTGTGTTCTATGCACAAAGTATAGGAACTTCAATGCGACGTTATATTGCCCATCTCAGAGGAGCAAGTTACCGTATTTGAGATTGATTAGTTCCAACCTGATTTTAAACGCGGCGTGACGAGAGGTTCTCGCGGGTCTCGCAATGTTTTCTAAATGTCTTCTGCCTTCTGTGATTTTAGCGTTGTTTTCAGGAGGTTGTGGGCTGGACCTGTCACATCCATACGTACTGTTCTTTGGAGATGGTCCGGTTGTGCGCAATTAACAATTTGAACATACAAGCGTCGTGCTTCTCGTTTTTCTCTATTTATTTGGTTACAATATCGCCACGTCGCTTAGTTTTCCATACAGGAAAAACAATGTCCTGCAGTTGCATCCATTTTTTTCGTTTATAGCTTTTTTTTTAACGGTGAACCTGTTTTGAGTTTCAATGCATCGTCGTCGACATGTTCCAATCAGCCTCAGCTCTGAGAATAATTTGTGTAGTTTCTAGATTCTATCCGGTGTAATTCTTTGCAACGTTCGTCTGCCTGTCGTAACATTTATGCGCTGCCTATACACAAAATCGTCGGCACCGTATTTTTTTTCGAGCCTATTATGACCGTAGACTACTTTGTGAGGTTTCTAAGCATTAAATCCTTTTAGCTCCCGTTGTCGGCGACCCTCAAGTCACCTTGAGCCAAAAGCCAGAGTCATCCGGGCACTCAAACGAGAACATTCGGGCAAGTTGCGAGAACAAAACGAGATTGTCCGCGCAACCAGTCAAGGCCGCATTAGATACGCTAGTTACATCCCAAACAAGTTACAAAGAAAAACATTTCTTCCGAGTTCTTTCAAATGTTTGTTCACAATATCACTCAAGCTGTCTCTTGTAGTACGCTGAAGCTTTATTTCTTATTTACAATAGCGACTTTTAAAAGGCAGATACAAACCATTATATGCTTGATTGTCATATTTTGGCGTTGAGACAGAGTTGTCCGTGCTCTTTTGAACGCCAGTGGTCCGTGAGTTCCGCGGCGCGTCCTGCGCAACGACAACGTCCAAGCTGGTAGCGTTCCGGCGCACCGCGGATGGCTGTTTGACCAAAACGAGACTTGCGATCAGGTTCTGTGTCTGTGACAGAAAACTATTGCGTCCATACGCACCAGCGCGAATTATGGTGTGGTGCGGTGTGGTGCGGTGGGGTGTGCCGTTGCGAACGTGCGCTACAACCATGTTAAGATTGTGGCTAGTGTCATCTCCGACCAATCTGCGTTGCCGATATAGCCATTTCGTGCTTACATCTACTCTCGATCACGGTAGAGCCAGCATTTTTTCTTTTTACGGCAACTGTAGCAGGTACAAGAGGGCAAAAGTTCAATGACATTATTATGCAGGCCTTCTACAGGCGATCTATATGTTCAAGACAAAAAAAAGAAAGTTTTTTCTTTACATTATGTACAACGCACGCTAAACTATTAGTGAGAGAACCACGTAGTAGGTTCACTGGAACGGACGCTGTTCCACTTCCTAGTTTCTTTTTTTCCTCTCTCTTCCGTAGCAGTCATCACAAGGAACCACCTCTACGGCAAAGACGGTAGGTGTGAGGAAAGAAGAAAAAAAAAACGAGCTTCGGTAGCAGTATGGGCGTGGAGATCTGTCGAGCACACGTGCAGATCGGCGGCGACACGCTAGCAGAGGACGTGATGCTTTTGCGAAGCAGGAAGTACATGCAATGAACACGGTTTCGCTTTCATTTAACTCATGTACACGTGTCCTCGGTGGGCAAAACGTGTTACGGTGTTCGGAACACAGGTGCTGCCACTAAATTTTATTGGGTTGGAAGAGACTTTCAATCTGTGAGCTTGTTCCGATTTTTTTTTTTAAAGGCTTGGCGCAAAGCGCTACGACCGCCATTTTGACTTTATTGGCGTTGACCCGCCCGTAACTGGACATTATTACATGTAGGCGAGCAAATGACGCATAGCACTAAATAATTATGAAAAAAAAAGCTCAGTGTCCTTCCACTCTGTGAAGAAGGATGACCAGCGAACCTGTGTATGCGGGCCCCTTGATGGCGAACTGCACCTCCGCTGCGGGTCGGCTCGGCATTGCACTACTGTAGGGGTCGGCCTACGTACAAGGGGTGCTTAACGTCTGACGGAGTGAGTGAGTGAGTGAGTGAGTGAGTGAGTGAGTGAGTGAGTGAGTGAGTGAGTGAGTGAGTGAGTGAAATAACTTTATTTGGGTCCAGAGAAGACGCAGGGGAGACCCCGCGCCACCCACCTAGTCCCACGGAGGCACAGGTAAGCGGAGCTTGACAGTCCGATTGTGGGCACTCCGGACTGCCAGGTTGCTTCCGCTTCGGCGAGGGTTGGCCCGGTATTGCACTATCTTCAGGATCGGCCCACGTATGGGGAATGTGTAACGCCTGCTTCACTTACGCCGCGGGTCAGCCCGGTGCTGTACTATCTTTGAGATTGGCCCACGTATGGGGAGTGCTTAAAGGGACACTAAAGTGAAAAATGATTTCTTCTGCATCAGTAAATTGCCGTTCTACAACACCAAAAACGCCACCCTTACAACGATAAGACGTTTGGTAAGCCAGAAAAAGCGCAAGAACGAAATACGGCTGGCGACGCCTACTTAAGTTCCCGCACCTGGGGGCTGTGACGTCTTGAATTTCGATGGCATATTCTAGGGCCTATTAATCATATTTAGCGGTACAGATTGACTACGTGGTGTTCTAAAGGAACCAAATATTAAACATGGCGAGTAAAACTCTTGCTTGGGCTAGTTGGTTCATGCTTGAAGTAGGTAGAGGCAAGGCGCAGAAGACCAGGACTTAGGAAGAAGTCTTATCGTTTGTGTTCTTCTTCCTAAGTCCTGGTCTTCTGCGCCTTGCCTCTACCTACTTAAACATGGCAAGTTTCGGGAACCTTTACTCAGCCAACGCGGCCCAAATGCGAAAACATACTTTGGAATCCCTGACGTCACGCTGACTTACCGGCGCGGGGGTTTCGGCGCGATATTCAAATACTGATACTTGGACCTTCATTTTCTCATCTAATAATCAAACTATTCTTTTGAAATGACTGCCTGCAGGATTCTCAAACAATGCTTAATTAGTCTGAACTGATTTATTGTTTCGCTTTAGTGTCCCTTTAACGCCTGAGTCACCTCCACCGCGGATCAGCCAGGCATTGTACTATCTTCGGGATTTTTTTTAAAAATGCAAACAAGTTAGTGGGGAAAGTATCCCTTAAGAGCTTTGTTGTATTAAGATCAGCTAACAAGCCTCTAAATACCAACAAAAGCATACGCACAATGAATAAATCTAAACAGCATGAGCTAAGAACATGATTAGGTCAAAGAGAGTCAGAACCGTGTATGACCAGGCCCTGAAATCCATTCACGTACTGCTTCCAGCGCGCGCCATTCCGCCAAATTTGGGAGTTGCGGATCTTTTTCTAAAATTTTCTTCGCCTCAAGACAGAACAACTGAATCTGGGCACTTGTCTCAAAGGCAAATGATACTTGTAGCGGTGAAAAACATTGAAGCGTTCTTGAGAGAGAGAGAACAATTTTATTGAATTTTCGAAAGGGGATAGGAAACTTGATGGGTGGCGACCCAAGTACAGGGCTCCACTGGCTTCTGCCGCTAGCTGAACGTGACCCAGACGAGCCTTCTGCACCTTCGGGTTGAGAAACTTATAAATCGTTGGTCCACTGCCCTACCGAAACGAAGCAGGTCGAAGGAAAGTTAACTTGTGAAACATTCCAAACTGTGGTTGTGCGACTTTTCCGGCGATCTTTTTTGCAGAGCGGTTAATTGAATAATAGACTATACCAGTAATATTTTGTAAAACTTGTAAAGAAACATTCGGCCCTCGAATGAGAATACATATATATATATATATAAGCTACAGTTCTTTTAATGCGCTTGGAATGTCCCAAAACCAGTATGTTTACAGTTCCTTCCCACCCGGCTAGACGCACGATAAACAGGGGTGCGGTAATCTTCCCAAGATATGCACCCTCACGCAGCGCTACCTCACCCATAGATAGCCGCACGCCCATGCTTATATCTTCATTGTGATCAAGGGGCCCGTACGGGGCCCGGTACGTCTGTACTTTATTTTTCTTTTATTCTTGGCGAACGCATATTTTTTGGCACCAATATGTGTCCTCACCAGACGAGTTTTCGTCGAACACTTGACTATGTTGGGATCCAGAGAAAGATGAATTTGACTTTCCATAGAATTTTCTTTACATTTCTTGTATGCTGCTTCTTCAGCTGCTTAGCACGAGATTGAGGATTAAATTACCGGCTGAGACGCAGAGATTTAGAATGTGGGAAATGGAGAAGAGAGACGCTTGTTTACATTGATTTATGTGCCAGTTAAAGAGGCCCAGTTGGCCAAAATTACGAGTGAGCGAATATAATCGAAGTTTTGCATGTCAATAGCTTTTTAGTCTCACAATTCGTATTCCTGGCTGCTGAGCACGAGGTCGCGGCATCGAATCCCGGCCACGGCGGCCGCATTTCGATGGAGGCGAAATGCGAAAAACACCCGTGTACTTAGATTTAGGTGCACGCTAAAGAACCCCAGCTGGTCGTAATTTTTGCAGTCCTCCACTACGGCATGCCTCATAATCAGAAAGTGATTTTGGCCCGTAAAACCCCATAGTTTTTATAAATTCGTATTCCTTTTCGGAAATGAACTATTCGCTATTTTCGAATATCGAAACTAACCGAATAATTTGCAGAAGCCAGCTGTTAATGTACGGCCAATGTTATCCGTCGGCTGTGCAAAATATGGCAAATTATCAGGTGAAAAACGACAACAGTTTCCGAAGTAATCGTGAGAAAATCGGTATAAGGCAAGCGTTGCAACCGGTTTCAAGGTTGAACCACGTACAAGACAACGTAAAAATGTTTGCTCGTTGTCTGTCGTTTAGTGTTTATAGCAGTTCAATAATGTAGCAGTTTTATATGTTACGCTACAACCAGTGACAATTTTCTTGCAACACGCCCTTTTAGATGTTTCTACGACACACAAGTCCTTCAGTAGCTTTTCCTCCTCTTTTCCACAACTTCGAAGTTTTGTCGAGCGTCACTCTTAGGCGGCCGTTCCTGCTTTGAATGTCGGCGTCCCTCGGCCTCCCTCGGTGTAACCGAGTAAACGAACACAGCGAAGGATGAAAGAACAAACGCGCAGCACAGCGGGGGAATGCGAGAGAAAGACGGCGATAGCGAAGAGAGTGCGAGGAGGAAAGCGGAGGAAGCCAGCTTGAAGCATCACCAGATGGCGCTCACGTCAGCACATCCGTGGCAGTGGCGGTGCCGGCAGAGTTAGGGAAAGAAAGAGAAGAACGAGAAAGCTCTGATTCGCGCATAGCGGTCGCCGCACGATTTTCCCGGTACAGGTTGCGGTTCCATGCGCTACATTTGTCGTGAAGTGGCAAGTGTTCGGCCAGTTGATGCGGCGATCGGTGCGATGCCTTAATATAACGCGCAATGAAAACAAAGATAGAGCTGCGCACAAAGTTCTCATTAGGGAGTGTCGTAATCTTGGGTAAATTATTTCAGCAACCATTTATTTAGTGTTCTTGGAAAGTTATACGTGAAACAGTCATTCACTCTTTGGAAGCTTGCTTGTAACTATGCTCTAGATATGTTCAGAGACTATTCCTCCTGTTTTATTGAATGACAGTTAGTAAACACGTGTTTAAAGCTAATAGAAATTGTCCCTCAATGCTGTTATTCTTCACTTTTCGGCAGAAGTGTGCTACGTAATTGGATGTGGATAATAAATATTTCTGCTGTAGATGTATGCGCCTGCGACTGACTACTGAATATTTTCTTTCGTCTTCTATTCGTAATCGCAAAAAGTTTATATTCACCCACCTCAAGTCAAAATTATTTCAGAGCTTTCTACTACTTAGTCCCTGATATCCTCCCAACAGTTTCACAACATAAGAAAACGGCAGAAGCCACAGCTACAGAGCAGATTGTTGATGTAACGTTCATTCAACATCATTAATGGTCATTCCGAGACCTTCCTTGCTTCGTCTATATGCGATATACTGTGCCTCCGGTATCGGCGCATTTCCTGTGGCACTCCTTGGCCAAATTTCACAATTTGCAAACTTACAAATTTCTCCGGTTATGGGGGTAATCGAGCCTATGTCACAGGGGTTCCTCGAGCACAGCAGCTTGACACTCCAGCGCTGCGGCACGAGAGCGCGCTGTCAAGGAGAGGAGGAGGAGGAGGAGGAAAAGGAGGAGGAGGAGGAGGAAGAAACTTTATTTGTGCGCAGCAGATTTGAGACCTAGGCCTCTGCCTAAATGACGGCCTCGAGCCCTTGGGCCCTGGCGGCATCTTCGGCCTGCTGGATGGCCTTGAGTTGGTCTTCCGATGCACAGCTGAGCAACGCGGTCTCCCACTGCTCTGGGGTCTTAATTATTTTATTCTGTATGGGTGGACGAGGACAAGCCCAAACCATATGTTGTAGGTCCGCCCTTTCTTCACAGAATCTACATCTATCCGTGTAAAGGTCCGGGTAGTAGCGGTGGTAGGTCACTGGGTTCGGATATGTAGCTGTTTGTAAGAGGCGCCATGCCGTCGCTTGCCGTCTATTTAACGAGGTGTGTGCCGGGCGGAAATGGGCCCTTCCCAATTTATAGTGTTTGGTGATCTCGTTAAAGCTGGCCATCCGGTCTCTCTCCGTTCCCAGTATTTGTCGCGTGTCACCTGCTCGGCCTGTCAGTGCTCGAGCCAGGTTGTGCGCTATTTCGTTCCCGGGAAGGGAGGAGTGTGCGGGTGCCCATATAATGTGAATGTCGCGATCTTCACGAAAGTTGTTTAAAATTCTCAGTGCTTCCGGCGAGATTCTCCCTTTTGCATAGTTCGTGACGGCTGTCTTGCAGTCGCTTATTACGATATTACGAAACTGGGTGCATGTTACTGGGGATTGGGGGTATTGATAGATGGGGTCAAGGAGAGAAAAATTTACAGCGTTCGAGCGCACTAGCGTGCCACGCATCTCGGAGGCCACGCGCAGACATTGCTGTGCCGCCGACGCCTTAGTCTGAGAGACGCATTACGAACGACTAGTGAAATTAAGATATACGAACAAGGAAAAGATACCCTGCGTAGCGATCATAGCAGTACAACCTTAAACGTTGGGTCCCGCTGTGGCTGCTTAGTGGCTATGGTGTTGGGCTGCTGAGCACGAGGTCGCGGGATCGAATCCCGGCCATGGCGGCCGCATTTTGATGGGGGCGAAAACACCCGTGTACGTAGATTTAAGTGCATGTTAAAAAACCCCAGGTGGTCGAAATTTCCGGAGTCCCCCACTATACGGCGTGCCTCATGATCAGAAAGTTGTTTTGGCACGTAAAACCCCTTATTTTTTTAAACATTGCAAGAGATACGGACGCAACATAAGAAGTAACAAGGGCAGAATACGTAAGAGTAAATGAAAAGCAAATAGCAGAGATCGCAAAAGCTTCGAGAAGATAATGAAGACCTTTCCTGCTGCAGCATTGTACTACGAAGGACTGGCAGACGTCATGCAGCAGCAGATAATACAAGCATGGCTAAAGAAAACTGTGGGTTGCGGAAAGATAAACCTCCGTAAATGGTAGAACACCGGGCCACGACATCAGGGCCCCGTCGTCGCATTTGCGCAGCCAAACCCACCCGTCATGTGCCTACATGTGCTGCGCAGCTGGGTCTTCTAAGCCTGTTCACGGCTAGTGCGTCACCACCGCTGACAGGCCCTCTACCGAGCGGTTGGCGGATCAACAGTTCTGCCAGCTTTGTGTGCGCCATCATTGAATCAGGACAAAGATTGGCTCTTGGGAGCACCGCCGTCAGTTGGCGTCACTTTCTTTCATTTTGGTGACCAGATTCTAGAAAAAAAAAGCACCCATTTCATCGAAAGCTCGCTTCACCACATCTCATCCGGACAGCCAAAGTGACCCTCCATGTACTTGCAGGTTAGTTACCGTAAAGCTTCCTCTTACGGTAGTAATTATGTCAGCATGTCAGATTTGTCGCGACTAAATGATTTTTTGCTTAAAGCGTGGACGCCTAGCTGCAGTGTACTCTTTGGTGTATGTTGCTGCTGGGCGGTGATGTTGAATTGAACCCTGGAACGATGACTAAGCCCCAGGAAGGGAAGCTTGGTTTTGTGTTCGATGCTGTACAACGCCTTGAGAAAGGAACACTGGTGACCTCAAAGCAGTAAGCACGGTTTTAGCATTCATATAACATTAGAAGATGATGTCGACTTGTTATTAAAAAGTGTACAGTGCCTTAAGATCAAAGGTCGACCCTTGTCTTGGCCAAAGAATTTCCAGAAATACCATGAAAGCACTTCGAAAATACTAAATCAAATGGAAAATTTACAATCTAGAGTTTCGTCGACGGCCGCTTCCAATGCAAGTGTCGACATTTGCAAAGACGCAGTTGGTCTGAATGACGCTGCTCTCGCGCGGGTGGTTCTGTCTAGTAGAAAGCGGCCTATCATAGTTAAAGTTTTAAAATCAAGAAAGAAGTCGAATCGGTGCTAACCCGAAGTTTTTAAATTATAGAACAGCCCTTTCAGCGTATCGCGCAACTTTTCTGAACCTGTACGTGACAAGATAATGAAACCGTGGCACTTTTGTAAAATAGCATGAAAAGGTAAAGAACGTGTTGGTCTTCTTTTTTTAAGGAAACTGCTTTTTGATAATCACCTACACATATGAGGCACCAACGCGGATTGAGCGAAGAAGTTTTTGCGTGTGATGGCAGAATGACATGTTTCTTCTAACCCATATGTTTGGGACCACCTGCGCACCTTGACTGTCACGTCACCCTTCTTCCCATAGCTATGGTGCGTTGCTTTTACACGAATATGACAAGTGTTCTGCCAATTAAATGTCGCGCTGTCATGACTCATTCATTCCTCACCTGCGTCATTTGTTGCATTAACAGAAAGATGGCTTCATTCCAGTAGTCCTGATTTCCTTGTTTACTGCGAGAGCACCTTTGAGGCGGCGGCGTCGCTCTCGCAGTAAAGAAGGAAATTCTTGTTTCACGTATTCCAGTCACTATCTTTCCTCCATGTTTGTTTCTCTCAACGCATAGCAGCTTTGATATGTCATCATAGTAAGCGTTCTCTATCGCCATCCCGATATGTCAGATTCTTTTGCGGATGAATTTCACCGTGTCCCCACTGACGTGACGGATAATTGCTGCAAATCCACTGTGATTGTACTTTGTGATTCTAATTGTCCTGGCATAATTTGGTCGACATGGTCTGTCAGTTTCACTCATACTGAATCCCGTGGATTGATTATGGCTTGTCTTGACATTTCTCTCGCACGACTAATTATTCATCGCACTAGTTCATGAACCAATTAAGCTAATGTTCCGGATTTGATTCTCACCAATGATTCTGATCTTATCTCAGATATACTTCACTTAGATGGGCAGTCTGATCACGGTATTGCGGGCCCTGCGTTACTCAGACTCACTAGAAAAATAAAAGATAAGGAAACACCGTAAGATGTTGCAAGAGCGCTAGCTTCGGCAGAATTAACTCTGAACTCACCCTATTTTCAGATCAATTTCCTAGAAGTTAGCAGTGTCGCTCAGTCCAAGTTAAAACCACTATGAAAACATGCTTACTAAACTGACAAGTTAGCTCCCGTTAACAATATAATATATGAAGACAGATCGCCCTGGTTTAAACAGCGTCTTGGCCATCTTAATAACGAAAAAGTGCCTTTACACGTAAGCAGTTAAAAACAAACTTAAAGCTTCCTAGGATCGATACACACAATGCGACGAAGATTACCAATCTTTTTACAAATCCTCTCGCTGTAGTTTCCACGAAAATACCTTGTCTTCCGTACTGGCCTGAAAGCTCTCGCTGTTTCTGGCATGCAGTCAACCATGTAATGAACCTGAAATCCTACTCACTTATAACACTGTCGCTGTACTTACCGAGTCTGCTTGTACAGACAATGTTTAATTATACTTTCTCATTAGTACGTACTTTAGGGGATACTGCAGCTACGCCGAAAGGTTGACACGTTAACTGAGATTTCTAGGCTAAAAATATTTATTAGTGAGGGTGGTATTTTTACTCTCATCAACAAACTGAACATACAATTCATATTTGATGCTCATGCATTCAACAACATCACACTAAGAAATCTATAGTCGAGCATTTCCCCCGCTATGTCAGTGCTTCCTCAATAATCTATAATGCGTGGGTACCACCCCATGAGTAGAGAGTTGCTAAAGTCATCCGCATTGGTGCGGGCGACTTCGCAACGTGCCGTAAAATTTCATGTGGCCCTGACTGGGCTGTTCTTCATTCTGACCCTGAAGTAATTAACGAGTAGTGCTCAACCTGGCTGATGCTGCTTAATCTTTCAAAGAGTAAATTTGACTCCTTCACTAACCGTCCGAGCCAAATTCCAAAAAAAAAAATTAGACGATTAACAAGAAGATAATAGAGCATGCGCCTTTTCAAATATCACGGTGTTCATTTAAGGTGAAGTTTAGCATGGAAACGCCCATCGAGCACCCTCTAGCTTCACCAGGCCGTTCACTTGCCTCGCTGATACGAAACGCGAAACATCCTTGTTCGCACTTGCGCAGACTAGCATATGTCACCCGAATCCGCCCGAAAGTTGAATATGCGCGTCGGACAGGTATTTGGGACCCTCACTATGCATATTTAAGTGACGACATTGAATCCCTGAAAGAAAAAACAATGTTGACCGACTAATTTATTCTGATTATCCCCGAAGACTCATGTGCAACGGTACAAAAGTAAAGTGAAACGTGTTGAACTGGAGAATCTTGCACGTCGCTGGAAAATCGTTCGGCTCTCGATTTTTCCATAAGGTTTACTGTCGCAACTTGCTTCGTGAAGACTTCTTTGAAAACCCTTCTGTAATCTTCCCTTGACGTGTTGATTCCTTCGAGATAAAGCACTTCTCGTGTCACACACGCCATTTTGCCCAGTTCCTCATACCTAAAGCTATAATTGATGGGAATGATCTGTCGCCCGACAGACACTGTTACTGGCCCCCTTAAATTTCATGAGCCCGTAAGCAACGAATACTGTAGCACGTGATGCATTTCTTGCAATTTTTGTGTAAATTGTGGAGATTTATTAAGCATGATCTTTGTGTATACTTGTGGTTCTGTGTCCGCTGCTTACAATACACTCTAAACAGAGTTTTGCTGTTGGTTAAGACGTAATCTCTTGTTCATTTCCCCGCGCATTCTGACCTATTGCGTTACTTGCAAATTTGTTAAGGATTTATTTCTTACCTGATTTTATACCGTTGCCCCCCCCCCCATTGCGGCCCCTTCCTTTGTGATACCCTCGGAAAAGGTCCTTTAGGAAAACTTTGAAATGAATGAATGAATGAATGAATGAATGAATGAATGAATGAATGAATGAATGAATGAATGAATGAATGAATGAAAATGAACCAAGCTATAGAAGAGCGTAAGCCGGTGTCAAGGGCCCAAAGAGAAGCCACAAAGCTGGCATTTAAATAAACGGTACCGCTTAGAGGAATTTCAATCGGGCAGAAAAAACATTTGCGAGCACACTTCTGCAAGAAAAAAAAAATTAACGTACAAACGAACGCTGCATGCATGACATTCGCGAAAGACAAGCACGCAACAAAAAGACTCTTGAAGCCGGTAACAGAACTAGAAGCACGACATAAAACTCGCAATCGTTTATTATAAAGCACGAAGATATGATAACATCTTCGAAGGAAACTGCTCTCGCTTCGGTACATGAGCGACGCTATTGGTGATAACTTCGACAAGAAAGAAAGTGTAGTCCTAACACAACCAGATACAGCAACACAGGAGGCTGAGAGCTGAAAATGTAATGTGGGAATGGCTTACGTAATAAAGTATAATGAAATGTCTGTAATAATGCGGCTGTAAAACCACATAAAAACCCAGAACAGCCAATGAAACTGTCAAAAAAGCAAGGCAGAGCTTACTAGTGCTGTGGAGCCAGTTATCAAAACAAATAAAACTCGGATTGGGTGGTGTTAAAGCAGGGTGAACTCTGTCTACAAAAGGCAAATGGGAGAAGGATAAGACGAGCCCGTATTGACTACTTACAGTAACGTCGGTGGTGTATAAAATGGTAATGCAAGCCGTAAAATTGGAGCTGTCAAATTGGGTGGAGAACGACAATATACTGGGGGAACTGCCGAACGCGTTCAGACCATGCATATAATGTCTTGGTACTAACTCAGTGCTTATAAATTTCAATAGCTCAATATAAACTTTTATAGCTAGCAATTCTACATATTGATGGAGCCTAAAGCAGCCTACAGGGAATTGCTGTAGCATAGTCTCAAGCACGAGGGCATTGATGACTATTTCTTGGAGTCGTTGGGGGACATATATGGAGACAACCTAATACAAATTGAATGGGAAGACCGGAAATGCCAATAAGTCTTGGAAATTCGTCGGGGACCGAAGCAAGGATGCCCTCGGGCTCCGTTGTTGTTCATGCTTCGTATTAAGAGAATAGAAACATTGCCACGGAGATGAGAGTAGCCAGAAGGGATGGTTAAGTGTATTTACAGAATATTGTTTGGATCGGACTGCTTGTACGATCTGTTGGGAACTCGGCGCTGACGCACGTGGTTGTACCTGGGTCGCAAGCCCCAAGGGTAGCGTTGGCCTGGCGGCCTGGGGTACAACTGGAAGCATCCGAAGGTCCCGGCAAAGCATGAGTCGACTGGTAACAACGAAACAACTTGTTTATTTTAACATCGCAAAGAGTTGGTGGTCAGGTTTGACCGAAGTAGAGAGACGGGAGAGCACTTCACTCAACAGAAGAAATCGGAGCCCTCCTCTTGGCGTCCGGGGGCAGCTGTTTTTATACTCTCGCAGTTGAGGGCAAGAAGGAACCCCTCAAAAGACGAGCACGTGAATGTACAATGGGCTAATGGTGACGCACACTGTCGTGGCGCTGCGCACGATCTCGTAGCACCCTGTCGTGGCGCTGCGCACGATCTCGTAGCACCCTGTCGTGGCGCTGCGCACGATCTCGTAGCACTCTGTCGTGGCGCTGCGCACGATCTCGTAGCACTCTGTCGTGGCGCTGCGCACGATCTCGTAGCACCCTGTCGTGGCGCTGCCGGTCGGACACAATGACTGTAATGAGAGGCTGGTCCCTGCTTTGGCATCGCCTGTTTCGGGCACAATGACTGGAACGAGATCCCTGCTTTGGCATCGCCTGTTTCGGGCCCAATAACTGGAATGAGATCCCTGCTTTGGCATCGCCTGTTTCGGGCACAATGACTGGAACGAGATCCCTGCTTTGGCATCGCCTGTTTCGGGCCCAATAACTGGAATGAGATCCCTGCTTTGGCATCGCCTGTTTCGGGCACAATGACTGGAATGCGAGGAGGATCCCTAGGCGGTCGCATCGCCGCAGACGCGCCTGGAAACACCTGGCGATGAGTGTTGCGGCGACGACGATCGGGCCAAAATGTCTGCCGCCCCGCCGCAGTCGCGCCGGCAAAACCACGTGTCGCAGGCGAAACGCAACAGACCGCCCCGCCGGGGGAAGGAGATCCCGATGGACAGGGGACTGCATCCGCTGTCCGGAGGGATGTCGCTCGATGATGCTCATAACCGAAGTCGGGCGTCCCTTGACGTTTCTTGAGCGCAGCGCACAGAGAAGGCCTCGTTCTCTCGTTCAGGTTCGCACGGGACACTGCAAAGTGACTTCGGGAGAGTTCACATTTTTGTTCTCGTTCCCGGCAAGCGTTAGAACTACGCTGAAAACTCAACCGCTCAGTCAGCAAGCACGGCACAACCCTCACTAAGCCCTGCCAGGCTCTTTCCCCTTTTTATACCACTGCCTAGTTCCTTACAGTAGTCTAGCATCACTCAGAACGCGTCCACAAATTGAAAAATTGCACTAGAAAGCATATCATCACTTTGAAACACTAAACAAAAGCAATATGTTAAAAAAAATCCTGCCTCAGGAAGAAAAACATCAGTAACAAACAATTTTGAGGCTGATTCCTACGTTAGGGGCTTCGACTTAAGCCATCGGCGTTACCGTTGAGACTCCCCTTTTTGTAACGTACCTCAAAGAAATATTGTTGTAAAGCGAGGCTCCAGCGCAGGAGGCGGCCATTTTTGGGAGAGATGGTCTGCAGCCATTGGAGAGGGCAGTGATCCGTCTCAATGATAAACCTCGAGCCGGCTAGATAGCATGACAATTTCTGAACGGCCCACACGAGACATGCACACTCTTTCTCGGTGGCGCTATACGCCTGCTCACGACTGGTCAGCTTACGACAAGCATACAGGACGGGGTGTTCTACTTCTCCATTTTCCCGTTGGCACAGTACAACGCCCATGCCTCGCTCACTAGCATCGCACTGAACAATGAACCCTTTTGTATAGTCTGGCGATCGTAGCACAGGCTGGCTTGTTAGGGCACTCTTTAGGGCGCTAAAAGCTCTTTCCTTGGTCTCGTCCCAGACGACTGTTTGAGGCTCTGTCTTTCTTAGAGCATCCGTCAGGGGAGCCGCGATATCAGAGTACCTAGGGATGTACCTCTGATAGTAGCCGGCGACACCTAAGAACGACCGAATATCGGTCTTTGTGCGCGGTTGCGGAAAGTCTCGCACAGCGGCCACTTTTATTTCAGAGGGGCGGCGACGACCCTGACCAATCATGTGACCGAGGTAGACAACCTCGGCCTGTGCTAACTGGCACTTAGGAGCCTTGACTGTCAAGCCCGCTTCGCGCAGGCGGGTTAGCACTGCCCGCAAGTGTGTCATATGCTCCGACCAGGATGCGGAGAATATCGCTACGTCGTCTAGATACGGTAAAGCGAATTCTTGCTGTCCCCGCAACACTTTATCCATGAGGCTTGAAAAACAGTATGGCGCGTTCTTCAAACCAAAACTCAACACTTTAGGACGGAATGTTCCCATTGGTGAAATGAACGCCGCATACCTACTAGCCTCTTCTGTAAGTGGAACCTGCCAATAACCCCTGACAAGATCTAGGGTGGAAATAAACTGAGCGCTACTAACTTTCTCAAGGCGCTCCTCGATGTTAGGGATCGGATAAATTTGATCCTTAGTGATGGAATTAAGCCTGCGGTAGTCGACGCAAGGACGAGGTTCCTTGCCCGGTACCTCAACTAAAATCAAAGGGGAGGTATAATCACTCTCACCTGCCTCAATAACACCGAGCTGTAGCATTTTCTTTACCTCAGCCTCCATAATATCGCTCTGGCGGGGTGACACCCGATACGCCTTGGATCGTACTGGCTCTGTGGAGGTAAGTTCTATATCATGAGTAAGTACAGAAGTCCTACCAGGCCTCTCAGAGAACAGACCCTGAAACTCTTGTAATAGCTGGTGTAGTTCGGTTTTCTGCTCGGGCGACAGCGGTGCTTTACTGATAAGGTCACTAATGACTTGACCGGTGTCTTCCCTGTTCGTCACTGAGCCTAGTCCCGGAAGCTCGACTGGAAGCTCTTCAGGAACGTTTATCATCATGCACACCACTGCTTCCCGTTGTCTATAAGGTTTGAGCAGATTACAGTGGTAAACTTGCTGTGCTTTCCGCTTTCCTGGCAGACTTACCACGTAGTTAACTTCCGACAGTTTCTGAACAATTCGTGCTGGGCCCTCCCACTGCACGTCTAGTTTGTTGTTTAGCGATGTGCGCAATATCATGACCTCATCGCCAACCTCAAAACGACGGGCCCTGGCTGTCCGATCATAATAAACCTTGGCCCTCTGCTGGGCCTTTGTCATTGCTTCACCTGACAACTCCTGTGCCCTTCTTAAGCGTTCGAGGAGCTTAAGCACGTACTCCACCACGACTGGGTCGTCGCCCCTACCTTCCCACGATTCTCGAAGCATGCGAAGCGGAGATCGAAGCGAGCGACCGTACACCAGTTCAGCTGGCGAAAACCCCGTAGCCGCATGCGGCGCGGTCCTTAGAGCAAACATCACCCCAGGCAGACACAGCTCCCAGTCAGTTCGATGTTCAAAACACAACGCTCTCAACACGCGCTTCATGACGGAGTGGAGCTTCTCAACGGAATTCGACTGTGGGTGGTACACTGAGCTGTGTAACAGCTTTACCCCACACCTTTCGAGAAAAGTTGTCGTCAAAGCGCTAGTAAACACTGTGCCCTGATCTGATTGGATTTCCGCAGGAAAACCAACTCGCGCAAATATGGACAGTAGTGCATTAACTATCTCAACTGAGCTGAGTTCTTTAAGCGGCACTGCTTCAGGGAACTTTGTCGCTGGGCAGATCACAGTCAAAATGTGTCTGTACCCCGTGGCTGTTACCGGCAGAGGTCCCACAGTATCAATAACGAGCCGTCTAAAAGGCTCCGTAATGATAGGTACCAATTTCAACGGCGCCCTCGATTTGTCCCCTGGTTTGCCCACCCGCTGACAAGTGTCACATGTCCTCACGAAATGGTCTGCGTCCCGAAAACACCCTGGCCAATAGTACTCTTGCAAGAGACGGTCCTTAGTTTTCTTAACTCCTAGGTGTCCGGACCACGAACCCCCGTGTGACAAGCGCAACAGATCCTGACGATAGCATTGAGGCACGACCAGCTGATCGAACTCCACTCCTCTGCGGTCTAGATACTTCCGGTACAGGACTCCACCTCTTTCCACAAAACGCGCAGTTTTCCTGGCGATACCTTCTTTGACATTGCAGCGCACGTTTTCCAGGCTGCCATCCTTTTTTTGCTCGGCTATCAAAGCCGACCGGCTGACTTTTAGCAACCTATCAAGTCCGTCTGACGTAGGCGCGATGAGCAAATCAGTAGATAGCTCTTCTAACTTTCCCGCGTCGGGCGTTTCCTCTCCAGTATCTGGCGCCTTTAACGTTACAGACTCAAGTCTATTCAGTTCGGGCGTGCTCTGAATATCAGCTTGCTGCGCCTCTGACCCTTTTTCGTTGTTTGATAACGTCGGCCCCGCAACTACCGCCTTTGCAGCGAGCTCCCGAACCTTCGATCTGGTTAAGGCCTGAACACTAGCTTCACCAAACAAAAGCCCCTTCTCGCGCAGGAGGTGATCGGACCTGTTTGAAAATAGGTACGGGTACTGGGGTGGCAGCATAGATGACACTGCGGCCTCTGTCTCAAGCGCTCCGAAAGGTCCCTCAATAAGCACTTTTGCTACCGGCAGACACACGCTATGAGCTTCCACGGCTTGCTTGATCCATGCGCACTCGCCCGTGAACATATGGGGTTCTACGTAAGACGGGTGAACTACATCCATCGTAGCTGCGGAATCGCGAAGCACTCGGCACTCTTTCCCGTTCACGAGGAGGTCTCGCATGTAAGGCTCGAGAAGCTTCATGTTCTCGTCCGTGCTGCCTATTGAAAAAAACACAACTTTTGGTGTTGTTTCCGGACACTGCGCCGAAAAGTGACCCGGCTTCTGGCACGAATAACAAACGCCCGCTCGCCTCATCTCGAACCGCTTTCTGCGTTCGGCTTCGGCTGCCGCCGTCTCCTTAGGTTCGGTCGCACTGCTTCCACTCGCATCCGCACTACGCGTGTTCCCCTTTGCTCTCATGGGTGTGAACTTCGGCCTCTCAAACTTCGAGCCAAATTCACCCTTTTGACCGTCCTTAGCTCCGCGAGCTCGACGCGTCACAAACTCCTCGGCTAGCTCAGCGGCTCTAGCCACCGTACTCACGTCTGGCCTATCCAAGACCCAGTATCGCACGTTCTCCGGTAACCGACTATAAAACTGTTCTAGCCCGAAACACTGCAGAACTTTATCGTGGTCACCAAACGCTTTCTCTTCTTTGAGCCACTCCTGCATGTTCGACATAAGCCTATACGCAAACTCTGTATATGACTCACTTCTGCCTTTCTCATTTTCCCGAAACTTCCGACGGAACGCCTCCGCAGACAGCCGGTACTTTTTTAGAAGACTCGATTTCACTGTGTCGAAATCCTCTGCCTCCTCTCTATCCAAGCGAGCGACTACGTCGGCCGCCTCGCCGGGTAACAAAGTGAGCAAGCGCTGTGGCCACGTTTCCCGAGAGAACCCCTGCTTCTCGCACGTTCGCTCAAAGTTAACCAGGAACAAACCAATGTCCTCTCCAAGCTTAAACGGCCGCATCAGGTCCGTCATTTTGAACAATACGCGTTCTCCTGCACCGTGTGCCTGACTTCCATTACGAGCGCGTTCCATCTCTACCTCGAGACGCTTCATTTCCAAAGCGTGTTCGCGCTCTTCTTTTTTCTCTTGTTGCTCTCGCTTTTTCTGTTCTTTACGTTCACGCTCTTCTTTTTCTGTCTCCCTCTCTTCAATAGTCTCAAGGCATTCCGACAGCTCGTCATCCTCAGCCTCTAACTCAAGAATAGCCTTTAGCAGTTCAGGTTTTCTTAGTTTGTCTGAGACATCCAGACCCAACTCTCTTGCAAGCTCCAACAATTTCGGTTTGCGCAACGACTTCAAATCCATGGCTGCTCTGAATGCTGCTTTCTCTACTGCTTACTATTGTCTTGCCGCAAACTAACCCGGCAGCAACGACAACCACAATTACCAGCTCTGTTTCTGACACTAACAAAAAGCCTGGCAAAGCTCAGAAGAAGAAAGTCCCGCACTCACCAAACCTCGCAGGCAGGAATTCCGCGCAGTCGTTCCGCTGCAGGCAACCAGTCGTCACACAGGGCTCGTTGCACTGCTCCCGGATCGTCGTTGAGCTGCTCAGCATACTGTCAACTGCATCTCTTTGCTGCTGGCCTCCGTTGTCGCGATCTCGCCGCTGGCAGACCGTTGTTTGAAGTCGTAGGCGATCCCACCGCTGCCACCAGATGTTTGGATCGGACTGCTTGTACGATCTGTTGGGAACTCGGCGCTGACGCACGTGGTTGTACCTGGGTCGCAAGCCCCAAGGGTAGCGTTGGCCTGGCGGCCTGGGGTACAACTGGAAGCATCCGAAGGTCCCGGCAAAGCATGAGTCGACTGGTAACAACGAAACAACTTGTTTATTTTAACATCGCAAAGAGTTGGTGGTCAGGTTTGACCGAAGTAGAGAGACGGGAGAGCACTTCACTCAACAGAAGAAATCGGAGCCCTCCTCTTGGCGTCCGGGGGCAGCTGTTTTTATACTCTCGCAGTTGAGGGCAAGAAGGAACCCCTCAAAAGACGAGCACGTGAATGTACAATGGGCTAATGGTGACGCACACTGTCGTGGCGCTGCGCACGATCTCGTAGCACCCTGTCGTGGCGCTGCGCACGATCTCGTAGCACCCTGTCGTGGCGCTGCGCACGATCTCGTAGCACTCTGTCGTGGCGCTGCGCACGATCTCGTAGCACTCTGTCGTGGCGCTGCGCACGATCTCGTAGCACCCTGTCGTGGCGCTGCCGGTCGGACACAATGACTGTAATGAGAGGCTGGTCCCTGCTTTGGCATCGCCTGTTTCGGGCACAATGACTGGAACGAGATCCCTGCTTTGGCATCGCCTGTTTCGGGCCCAATAACTGGAATGAGATCCCTGCTTTGGCATCGCCTGTTTCGGGCACAATGACTGGAACGAGATCCCTGCTTTGGCATCGCCTGTTTCGGGCCCAATAACTGGAATGAGATCCCTGCTTTGGCATCGCCTGTTTCGGGCACAATGACTGGAATGCGAGGAGGATCCCTAGGCGGTCGCATCGCCGCAGACGCGCCTGGAAACACCTGGCGATGAGTGTTGCGGCGACGACGATCGGGCCAAAATGTCTGCCGCCCCGCCGCAGTCGCGCCGGCAAAACCACGTGTCGCAGGCGAAACGCAACAATATATACAGAGAGAGACGGCTTCAGGCTAGATGGCAGAGCAACAACACGAGCGCTACTCTGATCGTCGTTTTCACAGTCTTTCTGGAGCGTTCTTTCATGCTTGGCAGGATGCGTACTTCAGGGCGCGGGAATAGCGTGTGACATAGAGCCCCCGCCGGCGAGAGCGCCGTCTTGGCGCTTAAGGAGCAGGAGGATCGTGTCCGGCAACATAAGGCTTAAGTCGGGAGACGTGCACAACATCAGTGGCGGACGCGGCAGATGATCGACTGTCCCATGGAGCGATCTCGTGCGTGACGTCAGTGATCTGGTGCAGGACCGTGTAAAGCCTGGAGTAGCGGGAAAGAAGCTTTGATGACAAGCCGACGTGGCGGCAAGGCGTACAGAGGAGGACTGAAGGGCCCGGAGAGTAATTAACGACTCTGTGATGGCAATCGTAGCGGGCCTACTGGGACAGCTGCGAGGCATAAAGACGATCCCTTGAAATCTGGCGAGACGTGAATACGGGAATATATAACGCTTTGAGGAGGTAGACGAACGTAATCCACTGAGCACAAGCGCAGTTGGCGTACAGTAGGAGCGTCATGGTAGCACGGTAGGTCCAGCTGAAGCAAGCCGGTTCCAAAGTCAATAAGGACAGAATGGGCAGACAGAAAGTCTATGCCGAGGATGAGTTAATGTGCGCATTTCTCGAGCACGGCAAGTAGTACGTACGCTTGTGGATCGGTCAGTAACACTTCTTCGTGCGGAGCACACCCCTAGCACGGAAAACGTTCCACCATCAGCGACACGAATGAACGGTACTGTGGCTGGTGTTAGAACCATCTTAAGGTGGCGACGAAGCTGCGGATTCATCACTGATGTCTGAGCCCCAGTATCCACTACAGCAACATGCGCGTCATCCAGTTTAACGTCTATCAGGTTCCTTCTGGTCTGCAATGTGGTCAGAGGGTTTGGCAGGCGAGTTGTCCATGCAGAGTCACCTCTGGGAGCTGCATCGTCTAGTTTTCCCGAGGGAGTCGTTCAATCGGCGACGTAGGAATGCGGAATGGGGGCGAGTGAGATGATTGGCGACGAGACAACGACGATTGGGACTGGTGACCACGTGGGGATGGTGAACGACGATGCGGCACGGAGGGAGCGTCGTCGCCGGTGGTTTGGGGAGGCTCGCGATAGGGCTGAAATCGGCCATGATCCATGTCGGGACGACGGTTGTATCCATAGGGCGCCTGATACCAATACTACCGGCTGTTACAATGGCATGAGACGTGTACGATACAACGGCAGTTGAAACAAATGGGACGGTCATCAGCAGTCCTCCACTCAGCTGGAGTATAAGTACGGAACGGCGGCCTTTGACCTTGCGCGTGCGGAAGTGAGGGATGGCGGTCGATCGGCTGGTAAGGAGCTGCGACGCACGCAGAGTCCAGGCCAGCATTGGAGAGCTCCTGTTGAAGGACAGCTTGGACTCGTGGGATCATCCGGGAGCTATGCTCACAGGTACGGTTGCACGCGGAAGCAGGAGACACAGCATCAAGTTCACTTCGGATGATCTTGACGTGTTCTACGGTGAGCGGCGCCGACGGCTCAGGTACGTCTTCGCACGACCACGTTGCTGTCGTGTTCGGAAGTCGAGCAAAATGACGGGCAGTGTGTCGACTTTTGGCGGCCTCAGAGCGCTTGCACTCTTGGATGATCGCATCGACGGTGTCGTAGTCACTGCAGATTAGCAGATTGAAGGCATCATCTGCTTTGCCCTTTAACTCGCGGCCCACTTTCTCAGATTCCGTCATGCGGTCGTCGACTTTGCGCAAAGGGCAAGTAGTTGCTGTATATAAGTGAGGTATGACTCTGTCACTGTCTACGCATGAGATACCAGCTCCTTCTTTGCTGCTGCCTTTTTACCTGCAGACTTGCCGAAGAGGGAACGAATCCTTTTCCTTCCATGCATTCCAGCTCCCAATTTGGCCTTCGTTACGCCTTCGCTGTTCCTTTGAGGTAAAATATGTTTGCCAGAATGATCGTCTCATCCCAGCGATTGTTCTTGCACGCTCGTACAGGAGTAGCCAGTCTTGGATGTCGACGTGGTCACTCCCACAGAATGTGCCTGGGTCTTTTAGCTGAGCCAGGACTACCGTTGTCGTTGCAGTCGCCTCCGTGGGCGCCGACCCCTTTTCCGCCATCGTGGTGAAAGGCAAGCGTCGGCTGCTGCAGAGCTCCGTTGTACCATGTGGGTACCCCGCAGCTCCAGCCAAAATGCCACGGGATGAGAGAGCAGCCAAAAGGGATAGGAAATTGTATTTACAAAATATATACACAGACAGACGTCTGCTGGCTAGATGGCAGAACAAGAACACGAGCGCTACTCTGATCATCGTCTTCACCGTCTTTCGGGCGCATTCTTCCATGCTCGGCCGGATTCGTGCTTCAGTGCGCTGGAACAGCGCGTAACAATATGACTGGAAAACACTGAATTAGGTTTTGATTAATCCTAGATAGGTAATGGGCAAAGGTTGCAATGATACATCGCAGTCCTGATGTATGTCGACGATTTAATGCTACGGGATAATCCAATAGAGTTACAGCCACTTACGAGTACGTCTGGCAATGAGACGATGCATATAGGGATTTATTTTAACACATATAAATCGGAAATATGATCCGTAATGAAGAGACGAGTAACGACGTCGTATCAATTCAACAGCAAGTCTTACCTATATTCAGCCAATATAAATATCTGGCTCTATATATGAACGCAAGAAAAAAACCTACTCAGACCTCTGCCAACATAACTTGAGAATGAAGCGGAAACGGAGTGCAACATTAACGAAACACGGAGCACTTTCGGGCCACAATAACTCCGAGGCAGTACGAGGAATTTGGAACGGAATGATGGTGACAAGGCTACGATCGGCAAATGCAATTTTGTGTCAACACTCAAAGGTCTTGTCGGGGTTGGATTTTAACCAAAGAACGAGTAGCGGATTGGCACTGGGGACCCGTAGTAATACCACAAATTAGGCCTTTTCGGCAGACATGAGTGAGGTTTCTGTGAAATCAGAAAAGCGCCGAGAAAATTTTATCTTTAATGCTAGACTGCAGGACGTCGATCATTATAAATGGATGGCTGAAGGGCACGAATACGAGTATACTTATTGTAGCTCAAAGGATAAGACACAAAATGGAGGAAGAGGTCAAGAAAGTTGCCCACCAAAAACAGTGTAATTGAAAGTGTAAATAGTCAACGCGGGGTCATCAAAAAGAGAGTGAGTGAAAGAAAGTCGTAAATAGGGTGGAAAAGGTAAAAAAAAAGAAAGATTATGGATATCTACAAATACAGCAAGCCAAAAATGAGGAGGGAAATTATGTATGATAACACAGAGGGCTTCGCTGTTAGAGGCTCGAGCTAGCTGCCTGACGAAGAAAACACACCGGAGCAAATATTCCCCACAGGATGAGGTTTCTGTAGTCTGCAGAAAAAATCCGGAAACGACTCAGTTCATTGTAATGGAATGCCAAGACATTCACCCGGCAAGACCCATAGGAAGCATCCACCTTTCAAAAGTTCTGCGATTAAAAGCGGATAGGAACATTAATTTGCCTGGAGTCGAGATAAGTAGTGTAGAGATTATAGAACTGGAGTTGTTACAAGCATAGGCGAGTGTATAATATAGAGCTGAAGGTTTTATTGAAAAGAGGAAAGATCAAGAAGATATAGGCAAAATGTTACAAGGTGATAGATGTATCAAAACTTGTTGAGGTCGAGCAGGTTAAACCGCCGTGGTTGCTTAGCGGCTATGGTGTTGGGCTGCTTAGCACGAGGTCGCGAGATGGAATCCCGGCCACGGCGGCCGCATTCCGATGGGGGCGAAATGCGAAAACACCCGTATACACATGTTTAGGTGCAGGTTAGAGAAACCCAGGTGGTCCAAATTTTCGGAGTCCACCGCTACGGCGTGCCTCATAATCAGATCGTAGTTTTCGCACGTAAACCCCCATAATTTAATCATTTTTAAAAATTTTTCGAGCAGGTTACGCGAAAATTTGTTGCTGCCCCGTTTCAAAGGCGCTGCCAATAACGATCATCATCATCAGAGTGGGAGAGACGACCGTGGCTGCAGTACATGGCGAATACATGACGCGTTTTGGCGATGGTAATACGGTGTGTTGCTGCATTCATTTATTGCCAATCGGAATAACTTTGACATATATCCTGACATGAGCAGCGCCACTTTTCTCTTTGGAGCGCGGCTGTTAGGCGCCCATTCTTGCGCTGTGTCTCGGCGTGCCTCGTCGACCTACGACGTAACCGAGGGAACAAGCACAGCGAAGGATGAAAGAGCGAACGAGCAGCGCGACGGCTGATGAAAGACGGTGATAGCCAAGAGAGCGCGAGAAGGAAAGCGGAGGAGAATGCTACAGTGAAAGCATGAGACTGAAAGCGGAGGAGGAGAGTAGGGCGACAGGGCGAGGGGAGAAGCAGAAGACTGCTATAGCGATGAAAGTGCGAGGAGTAAAGCGGAGGAGGCCGCCATCAAGCACCACCGGATGGCGCGAACGGCGTCCGCGCATCCGCAATAACAGTGAACTGAGAGTGTTAATAGGGCCAGGAAATTCCTCGGGTAAATGAATACAAATACCTTGGTTTAGGGGTAAACGAAAGCGATAGATACCTGCATATAGAGGAATAAATAACAACGAAGAGGAAAAGAAATGCGGCTATAATGAAACACAGAGTGCTACTGGGATGCAATGGGTGTGAGGTGCTCCGGAGTATGTGGGAAGGTGTAATGGTTGCAGGCCTTACATTTGGAAATGCGGTTCCTTTGCTTGAAATCAGGAGTACAATCAGGACTTCATGGCAACGAAAGGTTAGTGGGACACCTCGCATGGGGCACTCCCGGGAGGACTACTAATGAAGCTATGCAGGGTGATAGAGGCTTGTCCACTTTTGAAATGAGAGGCGCTCACAGTAAAATTTATTTTTAAAAACGACCGATGAATATGGAAGAAAGTAAATGGGCTGGGAGAGTGTACAGGTATTTGTACATGAAAAACATTGGCCCACAGTGGAGGAAAAAAACTAGGAAGCTGACCAGCAAATCTGCGACGTTATGATCAGCAACATGGCAACAAAGAATGCTAAACGCAAAGTGACAGAGGCTGAGACAATCTCATGGGTGGCGGCAATGGAAAAGAAACTTGTTATGAGTAACTGCCTCAGAGGAAAAAGACGAAATCAGGAAAAAAAAAGACATTTTATGATAACTAAAGGGGAAGCTCTTTAATTCTCGAAGCCAGATCAGAATGCCTTAGAACACGTAGTTATAAAGCGAGGTACATAATGAATGAAGAAGCATGTGCTTGCTGCGGTAAATTAAGCTAGCTAGAGAAACGACGGAACATGCTTCCTTAAATTGCGAAAAATATCTACACAGCTGCCGGTTTGGGCTCATCTGGCCTCCTTTAAGCCCTTGAGTTCAGGGATAGCAGGGGGAAAGTAAACGTCCGCAACAAAGTTTACTGAGAGGCGACTGGAAGATTGGTGGCAGGAATGTAAGGAAGACCAGAAACAACGGACGCGTATAAAAACAGATTTCCCAGTAATGGTTGAAAAAGTTTGATACTGGAATTCGTTTATGTTTGTACGCTTTCTTAAAATATAGGTAGGACATTAGGCAAAATAATGACAAGAGTTTGGTGGCCCAACCCACCACCCTGTTTCAAAGGGGACGCTCATAGTATCCATCCATGCATCCGTGGCAGCGGTGGCGCCGGGCATCCGGCGGAAAGAAAATAAAGAATCAGAAAGCTCTCCTTCGCCCATAGCCTTCGGCGCAAGGTTTCGTGGTAAAGATTACGGTTACATAAGCTGCAGTTGCCGGGAAGCGGCAATTGCCTGGCCGGTCTATATATAGCACCGCGCGTCGCGGTTCTGCCAGTCGGTGCGATGATCGGGGCGACGCCTCAATAGATCGCGAAATGTATACATGTAAAGACCTGCGCTCAAATTTCGTATTAGAGAGTTTCGTGATCATCGGTGAACTTTTTTTTTTACTTTCCTTATGTGAGAGGTACTGCTACCAGGCTGTAGCATGTGCTTTAGAAAGAAGTGTAAGGGTAATTACAGCCTTCGCGGGACTAGCTGATCAGAATACTTGAAAAGCTGGGATGCCTAACGAATTTTGCGATATCGCAGTCTGCCTCATTCTCGCTGCCCACTTTTTCTGCACAATTGGTCATTCACTGACCAAGGAAATTGAAAAGAATTCACTATCGAGTGATGCGTGCCTTCAATCATTTCTGACGGACACAACTTACTTGCATTCTTCACATTACATTTGAAACTTCGACCTTGGATGCCAGTTAAGGGGGAGGAATGGTCACAGTGCGACATTCAAAACTATACCGAAAACACAAATATGCGCACGCTAATAAATATGCATTACCCTAAGAATTTCAACCGCAAATGTACTACTACCCAATTAGGAGCGGATCCAGGGCTGGCACCATGGGGCGTCCTCATCAAATTATGCAGAAAAGAAATGGGGAGGGGGGCATTGTAATGGGGGAGGGGGGCATTGGCATTGGCTTAGTACTGTAACTGTTGTAGTGCCTGCATTCTCGGGGAAGGAGGGAAGGGAGGGCCCCAAGGCCCTCCTCTGGATGCGCCGGTGCATTTAATATTGTATAATACAAATACACAGCATGCGCGGCCCGATGCAGCGGCAGGTTGTCAATACCACACAATGGGCAGGCTGGTCTTCATCTCCTCTGTAGTATTGAGTTCGACGAAACGTCGCGCGCATGGAGTCCTTTACATAGCTAATGTTTTCTAAGCTTGGGATTTTCTTCTTTGTGCGCTTCGTATCACACAAGATCCAAAGGCTTCCATTACGCGGATTCGTATCTTCGCTGCGAAACTCCCTCCTCTCTCAATCACGCGCTCTTCAATCACTGTGGCGTGGGGTACGAATAAAAAAAAAAGAAGCAAAAACAAAACCTGAATCGTAGAACGAACTTGAGCGGCCTCCAAATGCAAAGCTTTCCCAGTATCGGGCCCCAGAAATTCCAGTTCGGAAAAGAGCCAAAGTGAAATGTAAACTGCAAAGCGCACTTCTGCGCGAACTGGAGCAGCCGGTGCCTCGGCGGCAGCAGTACCAGCCGCGGCACACAACTGTTCCTCGCTGTTTGTAAGAGGTGCAGCTCACGGTCTGACCTCGCCCGCACTGTTTTCTTCGCGGGAGAAATTGAATTTCGCTTCGCGTGCCGAATCCCCCTCTTTTCGCGTCCCTCGCCGGATCTTTTCTTCCGGGGTTCCTCAAGCTCGAGAGAAAGCACTCGCCCATCAAAACCGGAAGAAATAAGCAGACGACAGAACATCCGTCTGCGGTTTGAGGCCTCCGGCGTACACCAACTACCGGCCCCCTCCCCACCCTTCGAGATTGGTTGTGCTGCCGACGTTGAAGAGAGTCCGGCAGGAAGCAGCAAAAGGTGGCGGCAGCGGCGGATGACGGCGCCCGTGGGAGGCAGAGGGAGTCACGTGGGTGGGCGAGGAGGAGGTCTTTGTTTTCCTGGCGACCGGACGGTTCGATTTCATTTTCTCGTCTCCCGCGCGAGCTTCGTCTCACCCTTTCCATATATATTATGGACGACTCGGCGTGCTTTGAGCTTGTACGAGCGAGTTGAAGATGTGTAGGGAGGATGCGTTACGACACAGTTCATTATGCACTTGACGTGTTGTTAAGCTTCCGATTGCGTTGTGAAGGTAAATTCGGCCTTGCTTGACAAGGCCGAATACATATAAAAAAGCGCATGCTCCATGTTGTCAGCATACCCACTTCTCCACGTTATCAAATCAAGGAAATGCCATTCACGCGTAAGAACTACGGACGTCAGGATACAAACTATCAAATACCAAGGCTACTAAACATCGTTGAGCAAAAAATTGATTTCTGTGCGCCTAATTTTAAGCAATGTACAAAAAACCTTCTCATACACAATCAAATTATTTATACATAAAATGCTATCGCACTAAAATTTTTTATGCACTATATATGTATTCCTTAATCTGCGCTGTAATGTGGATGCACAAACGAAAATTGAAGCACAAATGTCTTTTTCACATAGTCATTGTATAATGTACGCATTACCTTGTTTATTTGCATTTTCTACATCGTATTTGCTTGTTTCTTGTTATATTTGCTTTTTTCGTACATTGGATCATCATGTAATCCGAACGCGCTTAGGAGCAAGAGCCCCTGTCAGGCCAAATGGCATTTAGCTCTTGTTTCCTCTTTCTGTAATGAAGAAAGAAAATAAACTTCAAACTTCAAAAAAGTGCTCATAGTACTTTGCAACTGATTTGCCTCATCACTCGATAAACCTTGCTTCTGAGGCTAGCTAATCAACTGTTAATGTTGTTTGAATAATTTGTTGCACTCGCATGCATTCAATTATAGTATATGAAAAAAAATGCTTAAAAATATTAGGCAATAGTGAATTCACTCAGGCTGACAAGAACTGAATATCTCTATATTCGCTAAAACATGTAAAAGTCAGTGAACGTAGACCAGATTATCGTGTAATATTCGCGATGTAAGAGATTCTTGTGTTTATAAAGATTCAATTATTTGTTTATATAGGTTATTTCAAAGGGCTTACCTTCGACTATTTTGAATAATTCAATGAATTAATTATAGCAATGGTAACCGCATGCGAAAGACAGCAGTATTTGATAAAAGTACCAGAAGTTGTTGCGACACTCCTACAGGTAAGCCAAGGTTTAATTTTAATCAAAGCACACGTATATTATTGTTGAATTTTTACTGCGACACACGTCAAGAGTTGGTTTGAAATGCTATTATGCACATGAGCGGGCTTCTAGTCTGAGGAGGATAAACAGACTTTCCGTACATTTAAACAACTTGAAACAATCCTCAATTTTCATACCGGTGTAATTGACTGGTAGGACACGTGACCGGACGTTTCCCGTGCCGTTCGCTCACTGCTGTTATCGCTTGCGCCTAACCGTCTATACCTATCCTCATGTAAGGTCACGGTATGAAAGATAGCCCACCTGAGCAGTTAACATTATGAAAACGGCGGATGAAACACCTATTTGTAAAAATTAGGAGCTGTGCCTCTATGCTTGCTTTCCGTTGGAAACGAAGTTCACCATTATATGGACGGTATTTGCTTCAAGCGCAAAAAGTGTGTAATAAGCCCAGAACACACGACTCTTACTTTTAGCATTTGCCCAACCGGAGTTCGGTCAAACCAAGTTTTCTTTTTATTTGTGAAATTCGCGCATGCTGGTTCATTACTGTGCGTGAACTTGAATTACCGGTTTACTGTATCTTGGTCGTTTATAGAATGTACCAGTAGAAATATATTTGTTTACTTGCAAAATTATTTGCTAAATTAATGAACCACTCGAACTCTTACGTTTACTTCTTCTTAAAATGTTCAAGTAAGCTCGTTTAGTTTTCAGATTTAGAACAAAAGGAAATCAACGGGTATTCTTTACTCCATGATTCTTGCCTCAGAAACTGAAACGGTAATATCGTCATTGTGAAGCTGTTACAACTGCGGTCATTTATTATTAGTAATGCAATGCTTAGAAGATGCAGTTTGACTCTATCATCTAGATTGTACTGAAATAAAAAGAGTAGCAAACTTAGCACAGTGGATCGTTGCAGAAAAATTAGACACATCACCGCTTAGGCAAGGATGTATTCTTACCAGAAAGCTTCATCAATAAACAAACAGAAATCAGAGTCCGTCCGTCTGTCTGTCTGTCCGTATGTCTGTCTGTCTGTCTGTCTGTCTCTCTGTCTCTCTGTCTGTCTGTCTGTCTGTCTGTCTGTCTGTCTGTCTGTCTGTCTGTCTGTCTGTCTGTCTGTCTGTCTGTCTGTCTGTCTGTCTGTCTGTCTGTCTGTCTGTCTGTCTGTCTGTCTGTCTGTCTGTCTGTCTGTCTGTCTGTCTGTCTGTCTGTCTGTCTGTCTGTCTGTCTGTCTGTCTGTCTGTCTGTCTGTCTGTCTGTCTGTCTGTCTGTCTGTCTGTCTGTCTGTCTGTCTGTCTGTCTGTCTGTCTGTCTGTCTGTCTGTCTGTCTGTCTGTCTGTCTGTCTGTCTGTCTGTCTGTCTGTCTGTCTGTCTGTCTGTCTGTCTGTCTGTCTGTCTGTCTGTCTGTCTGTCTGTCTGTCTGTCTGTCTGTCTGTCTGTCTGTCTGTCTGTCTGTCTGTCTGTCTGTCTGTCTGTCTGTCTGTCTGTCTGTCTGTCTGTCTGTCTGTCTGTCTGTCTGTCTGTCTGTCTGTCTGTCTGTCTGTCTGTCTGTCTGTCTGTCTGTCTGTCTGTCTGTCTGTCTGTCTGTCTGTCTGTCTGTCTGTCTGTCTGTCTGTCTGTCTGTCTGTCTGTCTGTCTGTCTGTCTGTCTGTCTGTCTGTCTGTCTGTCTGTCTGTCTGTCTGTCTGTCTGTCTGTCTGTCTGTCTGTCTGTCTGTCTGTCTGTCTGTCTGTCTGTCTGTCTGTCTGTCTGTCTGTCTGTCTGTCTGTCTGTCTGTCTGTCTGTCTGTCTGTCTGTCTGTCTGTCTGTCTGTCTGTCTGTCTGTCTGTCTGTCTGTCTGTCTGTCTGTCTGTCTGTCTGTCTGTCTGTCTGTCTGTCTGTCTGTCTGTCTGTCTGTCTGTCTGTCTGTCTGTCTGTCTGTCTGTCTGTCTGTCTGTCTGTCTGTCTGTCTGTCTGTCTGTCTGTCTGTCTGTCTGTCTGTCTGTCTGTCTGTCTGTCTGTCTGTCTGTCTGTCTGTCTGTCTGTCTGTCTGTCTGTCTGTCTGTCTGTCTGTCTGTCTGTCTGTCTGTCTGTCTGTCTGTCTGTCTGTCTGTCTGTCTGTCTGTCTGTCTGTCTGTCTGTCTGTCTGTCTGTCTGTCTGTCTGTCTGTCTGTCTGTCTGTCTGTAATAGCTCATTGTCTCGACTGATGTCCAACGATAACAGTAAATACTATGCACGCTAAGAGGTCCCGCTAGGATAACAGCCACTCTCATGGAGAAAAATGCACAAAGACGAGAAAAGCCCCCCCTCCCCCCACTCCGCGTTCAGCTCCAGCATTTTGTTTTATACGTGAAGAGCTGAGTTCTCCAGCGACTTTTCAATTGCTGGCTGTAGAGAGCGCCCCAGGGCGGAAAAAAGGGTTCCTTCTCGACCAGCAAAGGGTTTACATAAGCGTATTCTGAGGTGAAGCGCACGGTGCCGGAGGAAGCAACGCTTGAGAGACAATCAAGAGTCGCCCTAGGGCCTTCGGAACAGTTTTTTGGGGCCGCCTTAATTAAGTGCGCGGTTGCCCTCGAACTAACATTCATAGTTTGCCTCCCTGCATTGAAAGGACTTAGCTAGAGAGTTCCCTTCTCCTTTCTTTATGCTTTATGGTTCCCAGCTGTTGTCGTGCTTTCTTTCCGTTAATTTTTTGTCCAAAGTACAAATAAAGGGTACAAAATCCTTTTGCTGGCTTTGTCAAGTACCCTTCGGTTAAAACCATCGCGCCAAATTCCAAAGTAAATCGCTCCATCGCTTTTAATTTCTCTTCGCCTGTGACTGGCTTTGCTGGTGCCTCAAAAAAGAATGCAAATTGCGAAGTCGAACAATGCCACTTGATACAGCTTTCTTTACCATGAAGCATTATTTCCAGTGGAATTCTTCCTACGAATTTCCCGCTGGTGCTGCTGGCAGCTGTCTTGCCGAATTTGCGGGTCATACTGAATGCAAGGTCGTCGTCCTGCTGTCGTCGTCGTGCATTCAATCCCTAGCTCTTGGCTGGTGCTCACTGTCTCGCCGACTTAGCCGGTACCGGACAGTTTGTAAACAAACGCCGGATATATTGCCAATTGAGGCAGCCCGTGGCGAGGACGCGAGCTCCTACACAAGGATGCCTTCGTTTCCATGCCATCGTTGTCGTTTTATCGCCTTCGTGACATTGTCACAATTTCTTCGTTCTAAAGACGTCGGAAATCCTTCCCGTTGTCTTCGCTCTGTCGCTGTCACTTGCGTTGCCGCATAGTCGTCATCGCGCCGCCATTTTTGAGCCGTCGTTGTCATTACGTGATCGTCGTTCTGTCATCGTCAGTCCGTCGTTGGCGGGAAAACTTTTAGAAATGGTTAGCTACCTGTGAAGTGGGTCAAGTAATCTAAGAATGCTAAGCACATTAAAAATGTCTTGCGCTTATGTCGATGTGTCGGGAATTTTTCAAGGCTAAGTGAAAAATCAGTGGACTCGTATGTTTGCAAGATCAGTTGTTCCCGCAGCTCATTGGTAGTGTAAAGGGGAACTGGAAAACTTTGTGAACACAATAATAAAAGTCGCAGCTTCGCCTCAAAGGCGAGGCATTGACTGCGATATCAAATTAATGGGCAGCTATACGAAGTAAGGATAGTAGTTTTATCGGCCGTATAGAGTTGTAAACATAGGCACACTAACTAAATTAACAACCATGGTGTCAGGCGCTCTCACATCTCACTCGTTTACCGCGGAAACTCGCTGTCAAAACGCTGCAGTGAGGAAGCACGGCAGCAGCAGCGAGCGAACTGACCTTCATGCTGCGTCGGGCATCAATGCGAACTAAGCCGCGAAACTACAGCGGTCTGTGTCCCCGTCAAGATGTCTTTCCGGCTGTCCGGGCCGCCCGGAGTAGAACGCCCTTCCCCTTCCTACCCTCCCCTCAGAGCCTTGCGCGCGACAGTAGACAGCACGCTTCCTCCCCATCTTCCTCCCTTTCGTGGGCGAGATTGAGCCGCGATCGCTTCCTCACCCTCGCATGCTTTCGCTCGCAAATACAGCGCATGGCGCGCGCTGACGATTTTGTCGTCCTTGGATTTTATAAGAATCTCACGCCGACGCCGGTGCGGACGGCAGAAATGCGCATGGAGGGTCCGTGTAATTGCTATCGCAATAGAAACGTTACTGATCTGTTACCGAAGCTCCTGTGAACATGCGAGCGAAATATCACCGTATTGCATGAAGCAAAATATTTATAGTGTCGGATCAAAAGCAGTGAACAGTCGCTCTCTCTCACAACCGCAAAGTCTTCATCGAAAGCAGTTGACCGACCAACGCTATTGACTGAGTTTGTGAGCGAGAGGACATTTTAAGTAAGAATTATTTGCATATTTTTAATTAAATAAAGGAAAAATGTGTACGTTCGCGATCTCACGCACAAAGAAAAGCCATTTCATATTTGCACTACGCGCAACTGCGTCTACTGTGCGTGGCCTCCGAGATGACAGCGACGTGCTGCGCGTAGTTTTCTGCGGCCGCAACGAGATGCCGCGAGGAGCGCTTTCACCGCCGCGACACTGAACTGTTGACCGGCGCTTTGCGGTCTTGGCTTCCTCACTGTGTAGCTAAGAGCGCGCTAGCGGTTTCAAAACGGGAGGAAATGTCGGGCACGGGTGCCATAACTCCACTTATAGTTGAAGGATTCGAAAAATGTTTGTGGCAGGAGAGTCGTGGGGCGACGTACTTAAGTAGTGACGCTATTCTATGATTACTTGAAAAAGTGTTTCACGGGTCATTTAATGTTGAATTTGGGATAGGAGCTAGCATTGCACATAAGAGAAAAGAGAGAGAGAGAGAGAGAGATTTAGCGCAGTATATGCAGGAATTCCATAGCAATAAAAAGTGACAGTAATTTTCTAGGACTTAGATTTGTTAGTGTTTGGAAATAAGTTTGCAAATGTGTTTTACGGGCTGCCTACACGGTAGTTCCTGCAATTTTGCTCTGATGCAGCCACACTAGTCGGTATTACTTTCACCATGGTACTTCACCGTAGTACTTCTATTTTTCTCAGTTCGAAAAGTTTGTGTTTCGGGCTTTAGTGCGTTATTTGTTTTGTATTTTGTGAAAATACTGGAGTAATCTGCTAGTATATGCAAAATTTTCCGCTGTATACTATATTCTACAGATAGAGACCCTCTGCACTGTTGTGCGGTTGAAAGCCGCAGTTCGTGCTTCTGAATTTGGTCGTGGTGTACGCTTGGCTTTGACCGCGCATACAAACGAATAGTGTAATCTGAGAACATAAAGACTAGTCCTTGGAATATTTCTACCTCAGCAGCAGTAACCTAGGTGCATGCTAAAGAGGAACAATAAGTTAGACTGAAAAAAATATTATTTTAAGGCTCGCATTTTGGTTAAAATCGCCGTAATAGTTTATTAAGAAAAGAGAAACTTATGCTCAATGTTTGTTTCTTTTTTGTTAGTTCCCTCCGCAAGCTAGTCCTCGGTACGTCAGTGTGACATTATAGATTTGGAAACTACAATTTCCAATGTTTCGGACGTTATGACTCAGTAAACTTTTAAAAAACCCTGTTAAGTTGAGGGAAAACACGGGGAAGACAGGAGATGGAAATTCAAAACGATGAGGAAAACGAGAACAAGGTCGACAAGTTGCCTTGAAGAAGACAAGTTCACTTGTTGAAATGTTGGCTCCTGCTTTCACCTTGTTCTCGTTTTGCTCCTGCTAAGCTGAGTCATATTTTATATTTGAGAATGCTATGTAGTTCTTCGCGGCCAACAAAAAGTTTATCTTGGCCCTAATAGATGCTCTCAAAGTCCGCGATGTCATTGCACACCAGTGCAGGCCACTTCGCGGCAGTAACGCCACCTGTCTTTCATTTTTTGCACCTCGTCTGGTTAACTCAGCCACTTATGACGGTAAGAGTGGCTTCTTTTCGTTCTTTTAAGGTGGTATGCGAAACACAAAGCCACGAAAAGAGCACACAAAGCACAGACACGGTTACACAACCACACACCAGAGCAGCTTTATCCTTACGCGTGTAAAGTCTCCAGTTATGTCTCGCAGTGAGTGCCCAACATAGGCCGACAACGATCTCTCCTGTAAAAGAGTAACGTATTAATGCAGCTCAAATTATTATTTTTTCTGCTGTGTACATTTAAGAGAGACGTTAAAATCTAGAGCCAGGACGAATATTCCGCACACGATTATCGTGACCTTGCGGGACGTACCACGCCAAGCAATACGAAAGAAAGAACAAGTGCACGAAATGCTTTTAAGCGGCCACAGTGATTAGACACGCATGCCCGTATAAACGTGTGCATTGAGGCTCAATGTTTAAGGATAAAGCTACTTCCCACATATCAACATACAACATTTCAGTCTGAAAACCACGAGGTGTGATTGCGTGCCAAAAAAATAAAGTCGCAGTTCCACTCTGAAGGCGAAGCATCGATTGCGAGAGAAAATTAGCAGATGACTGCACGAAGTGAGGATAGCATTTATATGGGCTGTATGATCTTGGAAACATTCGCTTGCTAATTAAATCACCAATCATGGTGTCTGCGTGCACAAGCAAACATAAATACGTCACAGTCAATGACCGCGGACATTCGCTGTCAGAACGCGGGCGTGTGGAAGCACGGCAGCAGCAGTGAGCGAATTGACTTTTGTACCGTCTATCGCTTCAGTGGAAACTGAGCCGCGAGAACACAGCACGCATGATGGTATGAGGCACCGGGGCATCTGACCTGTGCCCCCAAAGGAGATCGCTTTCTAGGTAGGGCGCGCGTGGTCACGAAATGCGCAGTTACTGACGGAGTTCAACGCCGACCGGCCCCCACTCCCTCCCCTCCCACCGTTGGCTTGTGCGCGACGGAAGATGGCGCGTTTCCTCTCCGCTTTCCTTCCTTGCCCGCGAGATTAAGCTGCGATCATCGGCTGCCCTCGCTAACACAGTATACGGCGCGAGCAGACTGTGTTGGACTACATACGAAACATCACGACGACGACCATAATTCGCCTGGAATGTCCACATAATTGCTATCGCAATAAAATATGGCCTTGATGCTTATATTGTACACTACTGCAACACCGTCTGGGCGTTCAACTTGTTTCAATGCAAACTCTCCAGCATTGCGTTCAGCGAAGTTACATTTCTGTTCGCGGCTAATGACATGCTGTGCGTGTGAGCTATCAGGTCGTAAATACCAGACAGGATGGAAACAAGACGTGAAAGTTGGAGAGAGCGAACTAGAAAGAGCTTTTGAGTGTTAGCTGCTTACGTACGCTGCAATATTTACCTCTTTATTTATTCTAAAGAAGCCCAGGGCTGTTTTGTAAAACTCAATGTAAATATTTTAGATAGTGCTGAGATGTTGCTTTATCATTGAATCTTCTTTCAACGAGTTGTTCAGTTTCCAAGTCCCCGATGAGGGCTTGCAAATTGATTAGATGCTCGAAGAACTCTGTTTTGCAGATTCAGTCGTTTCCGATAATTGTCTTGTGTGTTTGTGCCTCGCACGAAATTGACCGTTTTTTTATTCTAGAACAGAAAAAAAAAGCGCAAACGTAAAACATTTTTAAAAATTATTTTGGTAGGATTCTTCTGAATTTACAAGGCTCACTTAACGGTTCTACCAAGTCATATTGGCGGCTTCTCTGTACGCGCATTCCACTTCAACTTTTTATTAACATATTCTTCTTAAGTATATGGAGAAAACCGCATATATTGCAAAATGTAATTTGGTTTGATTAAACATGGACCCCTCGACGTTGCTAACCTGCAGCGTTTTGGCGCCGGACCTCAGAATTAAGGTTCTTTATTGCTCTATTCTTCTTTCCATATGAAGGCAAACTTCCCCGTGTAGTGCAAACTTTGCCAGCCGCCTGTTCCCCGCTGAAATTGGAAACGTAGGGTCACCCGTTGCCGCACTCCTAATATCCTTCAATATTGCGGCCACGAAATATGCTATCAATAACATCTGTACCCGCAGGCAAAAGCTGCAGAATTGCATGACTTTTTTTTTTAGAAACCTAAGCGCTGGCAGCTCTGTGTCTCGAAACATATGCAGGGCGTAGTGCAGTGTATTGAAACATAGGCCCATAGTGCAAAAAGAAAAGAAAGAAAGGAAAGCACAGCTAATAGAGGCACTACCTAAAAGAGCGATATTGAATTTAATCCAAAGGCGTGCAATATTAGGAGCTTACGTGTGGTTGCTCCTCGCGTCAATTTATCCTAGAAAGCCTTGAACATTTGTGCGTCCTCATTTGCTGATAGATCCTGCTGAACTTGTGCGTAGGGGTAGGCAACACTACGTGAATGTTTCTCTAGTCTCAATTTGGAACGACGAGGTCCGCGGTTTATTCGTTAGAGTACTTTATTTTAATGCGTGTGTAGTCGCTCAACAATGCAATGCCTTCCGCGCAAGCTGGTGGTTGGAAGTCGAACTGAACATTCCCCCTTTGTTTACCGCGACTCGCAATCTCCGCGTCCCCGTTCAGTCTCACCACACAAACTTAGGTGTGCAGTTTTCGCTGCACCTGTCATTCGCATTCCCCAGGCAATAAATGCCTTCCGAAACAGCGTTTCTTTTTTTTTCCTTTGAGTAAATATCAGTGAATTCATTACATCCAAATTATTATGCAGGTACAAAGCACATGGCGGAATCTCTGAAGTGAAGCCTTAGTTGTGTGGCTAATTAAATGCCATACAACCAGCGGTGACGCGTACAATTCATCATGTGCAACGTGAGTCCTCAAGGAATATTTATGTTTATCCGCAAAGAAATTTGAACTTTGATGTAATGCAATTTAATGCGAAGCTTTCTTTTCCTACTTTCGCATTGTTTCGCCTGGGTCGGTCGGTCGGTCGGTCGGTCGGTCGGTTGTTCGGTCGGTCGGTTTGATGATGATTCGATGATCACGAATATGTATTATGACGATTGCCGTACTGTGCATACGTGCCCACAAAGAGGAAGTGGAAAAGAACTCGGGTGATAGCATATCGTGCTAACTCCAAATAGCTCTTCGAGGTGAACGCCGCGTGTTGCTGGTTGTTATTTTCGTACTATCATAATAAACGCGTAGCGACCGTCCGAAAAAGCTCAGCTGGTGTAGGCACTAGAGAAGTATGCGTGCGACTGTGGCCTAACGGTGAGAGCATAGGCTTGCTGCGCTCGGAGGCCGAGGTTCGAATCCCGCTGCCAGAGACGCTTCGTTTTCTTTAAGAGTGAGGGAGAATCTACTCGGCGAGAACCCGACCAGCGACCGGCGGACATACCCAACCGACCGACACAGGTGAATCCATAGGATGGTGCACAAAGAAAGCTTCGCCTTTAAAATAAATTTGTTGCATTCACTACACGCGTTGCTGTGGGGGAGTTCGTTCAGCTGTTCAGCTTGCGGATGAACAAATAGTAAAAGCCCACCCCAGGTCCTTGCTGGCTAACTTCGGTGATCTTGAACAGGCCAGTATAGAACAGACGCATGGACACCTTTGCATGACAAGTATGCTGCCATAATGAAAGTTTGGTTGACTTAGTGAACGGCAATCAAATATACGAAGAAATCGAACATCACATTCTTGAAAGGAGTGCTCCGATTCAAAACAGTGGTATTCCATTCGTATCTTTTTCTTCATATATAACGTATCGGCACAAATGTACTGTATTAGATCAGCAAAGGCTGGACGTGCTCCAAAATTCATGTAAAACTTAATGCGTGCGTATTTCAATTCAACCACTTCAGAAAATCATGAGACATTTCACTCTGTTAAGGTGGTTGACCAGCGAAGCTGTTTAGCACACGACACGGAGGTGACACACAATTTTGAACAAAGGTACGGACTCATTTATTGTCTTGATGGGTGTTCATCGTGAAGAAAGGTACGCACACTCATTTACTGTCTTGGTCGGTGCTCATTATTTCATTTGCAACTGCAAAACACATTCTTTGATAATGTGAAATCGGTGCACTTACTCCGCTGGCTGGTCGGTTGGACCGGATCGGTGTGGCATCGCAAGGGATATGTCTGCAACACGTAACGCGTAAACCGCTCCTATCCGCATTGAAATCCACATTTAAATCATATCACATTGAAACGTCACAGCTCATCCACATTGAAATCACTGACAACGACAACAGGGGTAGTGTCATCGCACCTAATTCACGCAAAGTGAGTAGCCATGAACCTTACGGGACCATGAGTGCTTGCTTACAGGGGTATGAGCCATTGCTCACGGGGGTATGATCCATTGATGAAGATAGTTTTCGACATGCTGTTCTGTATGTTGTACGCGCCATTGGAAAGAATTTAAGCACTGTTCGCTTCACTTTGCTGGTTGCTTGCAGCCTCTGCCTCACGGAGCTATGAGCCGTTGCATTTCTTGCTTGCTTGTGGGAGCTTGAATGCTTACGGAGGTATGAGCCATTGATGATGATAGTTTTTGTTCGCGGAGAACGAAAATTTATGGAACCCTACCCACATACAGCTTCGCCGTAAGAAGTGCTATGTAGTGCTGTGTAACGGAGAATGCCGTGAGAGCAATGGCGGTGCACTAACTTTCTGTTCTTATAGAAAGTTGTCTTAATGACGTCAAGTGAATATTCGTGGTGACATCGAGTGCGTGTGCTTCATACGATAGTGTAGGGAAAAACCTTTGGGCTGCTTATTATAAAAGAAAGGAATTTCGCCAAGATGACGGACAACGTGGATGTTTATGATGATTTCGGTTAGCCAACGCTACTGACCCCTCTCAATGGGGGTCCTATCTCCGCAAAGCACTATCAGGGAAATTTCAATTCTGGCACATGTTCAAAAAAAAAATAAACGAGAAAACAGTGCATATCAACTACATTGGTACAGTAATTGTATTCCCATTTGCTTAACGAGCAAGTATGACCAATAACTATAGTCGTCATGGCGAATGCTATAATCCCCTCGTTTTCTTGACTCCTGAAGGCTGGCCTCCAACCTAAATAAATCAAGGCAGCAAAAACTTAAAAGGTAACAAGAACATGCCAGGGCGACACGCTGCATTCCGATGTAAAAAAAAACAATTTAAGAAACATTTGTTTTTTTATTATTCGGTTGCGGTGAACATCGGAAAGCAAAGGCACAGCTCTGCTCTCTGGTAATCTGGGCTATCCGTGAATCTCAGCGCGTGCCCAATTCTTAGTACACGTACAGTTAAGCATTCTTATTTTAGCTGAATACGGCCAGAAATCAAACCTTGTACTACGTGCCTACACTAGCAGAATGCTGTAGCTACTGATCCCACACAACAGCTAAAACATAAACAGAACGCGCATCAATAACAGGAAAGCTGGGCAGGTGTCCCTGGTGCCATCACGCCAATGTCCTACTTGCAGCATGCTTATGCAGCATCTCCAATAAATACATTCCAGATGTCGCCACAATGCAGCTAAAACTTGAACCGCTTGCAGTTTTGCGCAACAAAGCAATGCTTTGCTCCATAATTTATGTTGGACCGTGGGGCCGGCATCCTTGGGGTGATCATGCGCTTTGCATGCGACGTGGTAAATTCAGCTAGGGTTTAATTTATTAAGATAGCTAAATAACAGGGACAATAAGCTTGAAACACACCGGACACGAGTTATGATGGCTTTGTCTTCCTCGTATACTTTGTTGAGGGCTGTTCGTATGCTCCACCGTTTCGGTTACTGACTGATCCTACCTTTAGCGATAAAAGTTACAATGCATCGTGAAGAATCTTTCATTCATTTTTCGCGTCCCAAGAAAGCACAAATCTGGGACGATGCTCTTCCTTAATGACGTAGCCGCGGAACATGCTCGTCCTTGGTAATGTAAGTTCAGTTAGGGCACAATTTGTTTATCACGCCTCGTAGACTGCTTCACCTCCCTACAGACTCTTGACTTGACTCGTGACTGTTGTAGATAATCTGATGGGTGTTTCTAGATGATCCCACTAAAGAGAAAGGACAAATGACAGACGCGGATCCAGTGAGTTGAAGTGATATATGACATACAGAGGATGCTCATTGTTGTCCTCGCTATACTGCTTCTCGTGTATATGTCGAGCGCGCCGCAAGTGTCTTCTTGTCAACTTCCTGCACCACGCATTTTGTTACTTCCCTCGTATGGCGAGGCAGCAGTGCTCCAAGTAATTTTACCATCTTAGATATTTTCCATTTTGCATCATTCTTCTACGATGGATTTTAATGTTCATAGTATTCGTCATTAGTCATCGCCATAGTTTTATAGCACGTAGATTTTACGCACTTTACAGCGACTATTTTTAGGCCACTGTACAGCCAAGTCATATCTTCCATAATACATCGTCAACATTACCACTTGTCATGGCGCTCTTTCGCCAAACCTGGCCCTTACGCCATAAAACACCACACATCATCATCATCATCACTTCCCTCGTAATCATCCAACAGACAATCGTTGATGTTTAAAATAATTGATGATGATGATAATGACGATAGAATGTTTCTCCTTTCTCTTATATATGCGATCACCGTTGGGACGAACCAATTCGCATGGGCAAAAAGGGAAATGTGAAACAGGCACTGGGTCGAGTCAAATAATGTTTGCAAGGTTGCTCTCACGCGAGCGATGGTTCAGTAAATCCATAACGCTCAACATTCTCCCCCGTTTCTGCCGCCTCACGAAACTAAAGGTGCCGCACCGATAACCGTGCATCACCGGGCTCCGCGCCCTTTGGAATAAATGCCCTCAAGCGTTCTGTGTTTCGACGACACAAACATTCTCAAGTATGGCCCTCATTGCTTAGTCGGTGCTGTCGCCGGTAGCTCGGCGCTCACCGCAGCCCACGGTTTGCGGGATAAACGCGTCCTCGGTGGCTGAGGCGCACCTCGAGATCTCGCGCAGGGCAGATTAATGGAGATTCCCGCGGTGTTTGCCCCGGGTGCGAAGTCATTAATTACGCCCGCTGCTTTGGTAAGGAATCAACCGGCGTACTCTCACACCTACCCTCCCCACCCCTCTCCTTCACGCTTCAACAAATCCCCTTTGGCCACCAGCCTTCTATACTCTCCTAACGTGACCCAAACATTTCCTACCACTTGGCGCTGAACATAGGATAGAATAAAAAAATACCTCTTACGAAAAAGAAAATGCCTTAGGCTGGCATTTCTTTCGGTCGGAACGATACGTAGCGTTCGCAAAAGCACACTTCGGCGCAATGTTTACTCACATTGTTACGCTAGCTTACCCGCTCGCGTCTCTCCGCGTGGTTCGATATAAATGATACAAATGCTTTCGAGCGAACCGAACTGTGCCTACCGCAGTGCATTGTAGGAAATGTTGCTGGCAACAATTGGACAAAACGAGGCTGGTTCTTAGAAGTACTGGACGCGATAAAGAAAGAAATTATACACTTCACCTTGAGCCACTCGATGGCAGTGGCTCCAGAGAGCGGTATAGACCGGAATGTTGCGCTCTCGAACCTTGGGTTGGAGCGAGCGCCCTTAATCCGGACCCCCGGTCACCGTCTGTCGGCACGGCCTGTAACAGGAGGCTGCGGCTCGCACTTGCGAGAAGAACTTGCTGAGCGAGATTCCTTCTCGCTGGTTCAGGAGTTCTCGCAGCCATTGCCAAAAGATGGCTGCCACCTAATGGCGCTCCTGACCCTAATCCCTGAGCAGCTGGTACAACAGGTATACGAAATGCTCCAGGGTATGTGGATAGGTGTAATGGTTCCAGGACTCACACTTGAAAATGCGGTTGTTTGCTTGAAGTCAGGGGTACAATCAGGACTCGGTGGCCACCAGAGGTCATTGGAAGGCCTCGCATTGGGTGCTCACGTGGACGCTACAAATCTTCCCGAGTGGTGGAGATCGTTTTGGTAATACAGTGGATTTAAGAGGACAGCTTGAGCCAGAGCGCTTATATTTAAGCACGTAGGAACGAAGAAGTTCTTTTTCGCAGGAACGACTGCACCGATTTTGATGAAGTTTGTTGCATTCAAAACGAAAAAAACTTGAACTATAGCGTCTGTAGGAATTACATGTGGCATTAAGGCCCTCTGTAGTTTAAGAGCACCCTATAATTTGTAAAATGTAGAAAAAAGAAATAGGAGGTTTGCTACTTGGTAACTCCGCAATGAAGAGAGATATCACAACTTTGTAAGCTTCATCTAACAACACATCTATAGCAGAAAAAAGTTGTATATTACACACGGCTCTGAAATTCGCCGCTGTTCACTGATGGAAATAAAGAAGTTATTATTATTATTATTATTATTATTATTATTATTATTATTATTATTATTATTATTATTATTATTATTATTATTATTATTATTATTATCTCTCGATAGGACTCTCGCCAAACCTTCGTATAGATTGTAACAATTTCAGCAAAAGTTTCAAACCCACAAATATAATTTGTCCTCCTTCGATACTACAACGGAGGCATTTTAGAGAACTGCGATATTTGTTTTATATAGAGAGTTAAGAATTTATAAACATTCTGCTTGAATCTTTGTTCAGACTCACCAATTTTCGGAAATTTTTGTAAAACTAGCGTGTGCACAGATTACGGAGGCCACTACAGACAATGCTGCAGCAGACAAAGGATGATGATGATGATGATTTATTACTATTTATGAAACGAGGAGGTGACAAACAGT